>NC_057810.1:147116354-147143632 GCF_018294505.1 Triticum aestivum
CGCTGAGGGTGGATGAACATGACCCCGTGGCATGCCTCTGGATGAACAGTGAGTGTTGCTGGGGGGTTTGGATGAACAGTTCCCGTTGGGGGTGGATGAACAGGACCCCGATCGTTCGAGGCGGTTGGGGCTGGATGAACAGGACCCTGTGGAGGGCAGGATGAACAGGACCACCCCGTGGAGGGCAGGATGAACAGTATATGGTGGAGGGTTGGATGAACAGTAGCCCTTGGAGGGGTGGTTGAACAGGAGCCCGTGGAGAGGGCTGGTTGAACAGTAGCCGGTGGAGTAGCGCGCGGTGGAGGCTGGATGAACATGAATAGTCGTAGGTGGAGGCTGGAGGAGGTCGACGGTGGATGAACACTAGCCCGTGGAGGCTGGAGGGAGTCGACGGTGGAGATGAATAGTATCCCGTGGAGTCCCGTTTTGCGGTACGCCACACCCCTCCTGATGAACAGGACCGCCGCTTCGACTGTAGTGCTCCAACACAAGTCCGTTTCCTCTGTTTTGCGGTACGCCACACCCCTCCCGATCAACAGGACCCCCGTTTCGACCGTAGGAGGTCCGTTTCCTCTATTTTGCGGTACGCCAGACCCCTCCCGATGAACAGGATCCCGTTTCGAACGTGGCCGGTCGAACACAAGGCCGTTTCCTCCGTTCTGCAGTACGCCAGGCCTCATTTCCATCGGCTGTTCCGTCCAAGCTGGTTGGCTCCCACGCATTCCGTTGCCTCCCGATGAACACAACGCATTCCGTTGCCTCCCCATGAACACGACGACGACGCTGTTTCTCCGTTCCGACCCATCCATGTACACGAGCCCTGGCCGTACGTACGCGTGAGTAGGCGTTCGAGACCCCGCCCGTATGTATATATGTGGCCGTATTTACTTTCTTGCACCCTGGCCGCTGTACGTACGTGTACATGCTACGTTCGCGCCTCTACTACGACACGTGCATGCCTCTAAATCGACCAGTATGTACGTACACGTTCGCGACTAGAATGACAACGCTACGTACGCTTCGACCAGGTGGGTCCCGACTGTCAGGCACTTCCTTGCGTTCGAAGATGTAGCTGGTGGGTCCCAGCACTCAGGGGGGCGAATCGTTTTTTTGGTTTTGCCCGGACGCACTTCCTTGCGTGCGAAGATGTAGCTGGTGGGTCCCAGCAGTCAGGGGGAAATGTTTTTTTGCGAAATATGGTGGCTTGTCCAGTGGGTCCCTGCTATCAGGTGGATGAATAATTATTTTGCGCGTAATAAGGAGGCACTTCCTTGCTGCGGCCGTGGACCCAACTGTCAGCCTCTCCACGTAAAGTCCACATCCAATGAAAGTCGTTCCTTGACCACGTTGACCACGCCACGCCAAGAGCACCAGGGCAGTGGACGACGGCGAGGCCTAGGAAGGGGACGACACGAAGCTGGGAAAGACTCGGCAGTGGAAGCCCGCGCGGAGAGGAGTACGAGGGTTCACTGGTTCGGCTGTGGTGTGAGGCTGCCGTCGTCGCAGGGCCTGGCCAGCGGTGTGAATAGTAGGGGCGGTGAGGCCTCCGCGGCAGCACAGCCGGCCACGGGAGGCAGGAGCATGCGGCATGACCGGTGCTGCTTTGGGCGGCTGGAGCAAGAAGACCAGAGGTTGAAGAAGCACTACGGCCGTTGGATGGACATCGTACGGTCACTGGAGCTAGAATCGTTCATATTGACTAAGTTGACAAAGCACTCCGTCCCTGTTAACTTAGTAGGCCCACAAGTCAGCCTCCCACCAAGGTGGGTCCCAACCAGCAGGGGGAGTATTCATTTTTTGTGCGTAATAAGGAGGCACTTCCAGTGGGTCCAAGCTGACAGCGGGGGGAACGTTTTTTTCACGCAATACGGTGGCCCGTCCGCTGGGTCCCAGCAGTCAGGGGCAAACGTTTTTTTTTCGAAATACGGTGGCCCGTCCGGTGGGTCCCTGCTGTCAGGTGGAGGAATCATTATTTTCCGCGTAATAAGGAGGCACTTCCTTGGTAATGTTGTGGACCCAGCTATCAGCCTCTCCATGTACAGCCCATGTCCGATGGAAGCCGTTCCTTGACCATGTTGACCACGCCGCGCCGAGAGCACCAGGGCGGTGGACGACAGCGAGGCCTAGGAAGGGGATGACACGGAGCCGGGGAAGACGTGACAGTGGAAGCCCGCACGGAAAGGAGTACGAGGGTTCACTGGTTCGGCTGCGGTGTGAGGCTGTCATCGCCATGGAATAACAGGGGGTGTGGCTGAGTAGAGGGATGGCCTGGCCAACGGTGGAAGTAGTAGTGGGCGGTGAGGCCTCCACGGCATCACAGCTGGCCACGGGAGGCAGGAGCACGCGGCACGACCGGTGCTGCTTTGGGCGGCTGGAGCAAGAAGACCAGAGGTTGAAGAAGCACTACGGCCGTTGGATGGACATCATACGGTCACTGCAGCTAGAATCGTTCATATTGACTCAGTTGACAAAGCCCTTGGTACGCCTGAACTTAGTAGGCCCACAGGTCAGCTTCTGAAATGGTGCGCCCCAGATGTCAGGGGGAGGAATCATTTTTTGGGCGGGTGAAGCTAGAATATCCGAGATTGAAGAAGAAGCATGGCATCCCTTGGATGGACATCCAAGGGCCACTGCTGCTAGAACCGTGTGTTGACTATAATAACTTGACAAAGCCTTGCATATGCGTCAACTTCTTTTTTTAGGGGACGCGTCAACTTAGTAGGCCCACAAATGTGTGGGAGAGAACGTATAGCCCATTTGCGATTTGTAAGAATGCACAACCCATTTTTGAAATCTAATGGAATTTACTACATCCCATTTACAGTTTGTTAAAAGTACAACCCATTTTCTAGCTAGGACAATGATTAATAATTTCAACCAACCGTTCAAGATAGAATTCAATAAAATTTCCCACATTTTGATGGGATCCGAAATATTTTTATCCCGAAATTTCTAGTCAGATTAAATATAAATTTGTATTAGTAAAAATCTAACGAAACATTGCGCGCACAACAATTAAAAATTAAGATTTTCAAAATCCATAAATAATATTTTATAAACTAATTCCGTGCTTGGTGCATTTTTTTATAGTTACTGCCTAGTTTTTATAATTACATCCCATTTATTATTTTTTAAAGCCCATTTTCCTGTTAAGCCTAATGCATCCCTCCTAGGAAAGATTTGCAGCCCAGCAGGGCGGAGAATAACAAGTTGACCTTGCCTGGGTATTCCTCAAAAAAACGTATAGCTGGGCTAGCCATTTTCATCTTGAAAAAGTTTAATATCTGGGCTGGATATCTGTCCTAGGCTAGACGGGCCACAGCCCGCCCAGTTAATACCCTGCTCTCCTCTGAACAACAATGAAAACATCGCCAAGAAAAACTCTGCAGTGCTCACGCCACAAAAACACACATACTGCTCGAGCTGCTTGGTCCCAGCTGTCGGCCGCACCTTGTGCAATTCTCTTGTTTATTGACTACATAGGTTGACAATAGTGTGGGACCGTGATGTCAGGAAACCAGGAGGAAGCAAAAAAAGTTGTACATAATAAGGAGGCACTTGTGTACGTATGGCTATGGCCCTAGTGGGTCCCTACTGTCAACCAGTCAAAATAAAGTCATCTCCTGAATCCTCATGTTCATTGACCGTGTTAACAATGCTCGATGCCACGGCGAGCGCAACAACTCGAAGGACGACGAAGAGGGCCTCGCAGGCCCTACGGATGGTCTGATACAGTGCCCGCTGCTCATTCAGGAGGCCAGGATCATCAGACACCTATGAGCACCTTCAAGAGACTGAGACGGCATGAAACGGTAAGGCCGCGCTTGGGAGCTCTGGTTTATTTCACAACTTTATTAAGATACAAGTGTAATTTACTCGTCATCGGAAACAATGCGTAAAATACAGGCGTAATGAAACCGAGGGCCCGAGGTCTGTAAGTAAAACCGACGGGTTACGCGTGTAATTTGAGAGACCGGTGTATATTTTACTAGTCGAAATCGACCAACCAAGCGCTTCGCCCGAGACCATCTGCTTTTATTTACAAGCGTCAGTTTTACAAGCGGTTTTGGTTGGAAAATGACGATCCAATCACGGCCTAAGATGATGAGTTGGTCGGAAGATCATATGGTTTCACGTCTAACCTACCCGACTTGTCGTATAGGCTATGAATGAAACATAAGACGATGAACTTCTTAAGCACGGAAACAACAGAAGAGGATGATCTTCCTAACAAGAAAATCACTGGCATTAGATCGACATGCAAAACAATACGAAGCATTATTCTCAGGAGGCATGGTGAACAACTCGTGATGCCGCATGCCACAACATTCCAAGCTCAACTTTGCAATCAAACACAAGGCCTGGCATTACATAGACAATATTCAGAACAAACTCTTAAAATATCTTACATAAGTCAACATTCATGTGACTATGCATCTCGGCAGAGTAAATATTTACTTCTGAACTGAAGAGAGGAATAGGGAGAAACGATCGATGTTGCTCACACCAAAGGGCATCCCACTCAAAAATATCAAATGCATGTCTTCTGGCTAACATCAATCAGCAAAAATTGACAATGTTTTCCAATTCCAATATATTAAACTAATGTCAACTTTGACAAGCTTTTCCCATTCAAAATATGTAATGCCTATGATTGTGGAACGGGCAGGGTTTGTCATTAGTTTGTCATCTGATAGTCCGGTGGCTCAAGGTGACGATGAATGATTAGAGAACCATTCGATGTATTGTGCATGATGAAGTATTATTATGGAGGACACGAACCATCTGAACATTTTGTGCAGTTCCACTAAAATCAAGCTGAGCATCCTATGGATTTCGTATTTATATGTTGCCACAAAACAGAGACACATCAACACACACATGAATATTGGCCCCAGTGTCAACCCACCAATCGGTGGACTAACAAACTGAAAGTATGGTAAACACATTACCATACCCGGATGCCCCATCATTGTTGCTTAGAGTGACATTGACAGACTTGGAGTCCTATCCTGGCTTCTTGGTACTTGTTTGGGCACTTGTTTGCCCAGTGTTCCTCCGAACCACAAGTAAAGCAGCCATCTCTACAGACTAGTCATGTCACCAGCGTCTACTAATACTCTGTAAAGATTCTCGATTATTCCTTGTGTAATGTAGCACAAACAGTGACTGCTTCTTTCTGCAAAGTGGTAAGACCGACTGGACCCACTAATGCAGTTGTTTCCTTAGACAAATTGGCTACTTTTGTGCAGTTCAACTAAAATCAAAGTCGGAATAAAACCGAGCTTTAATTTTGATATCCCTGTAAGCAACAAAAGGTATAAGGGAAACAATTACTAAGAAATAACGGTTGATGACTTGTACACCCAGAAGAAAAACATCTACTGATCTACCTTATCTTAATGGGAAACAAAGCAGGAGAGTAGTAATTCTCAATCAGTGTGATTCATTCATATTAACTGAGACATTATCTTAACAATGCCTTATTTCAACATGTATAAAGAACGACAAAGCAGAAAAGTATCATTCCTAAAACAATGCGACTGATTCATTTTAACAGAGACATTATCTTAACAATACCTTGGCTAAACATGTAGAAAGAACTACAAAGCAGGATAGTACCATTTCTAAAACACTGTAACTGATATATAATAACAGAGACATTATCTAAACAATACATTTCTTAAAAATGTACTCCGGCCGATCCCTAACAGAAATGGTACTCCCGCCGATCCCTAACAAGTGTTGCAGTTTTGAACTAAGATTCAGTAGTTAATTCTAAGGAAAGTAGGTACTGACCTTTCAAGACCAAGATTTGAAACAACGCCTGAGGTGGATCTAAAAGAGATCTCAACACATATATGGAAATCCGGTCTCATTCTGTGTAGTTCCACCAAAATTAAGCGAAGCAAAATGTCGCAATAGCAACAAGTTGAATAGATATCCCTGTTTTAACAGAGGCAAAAAATGAATCAATTACTGGCCAATAAAGGAGGATGAAACATGCGGCCACAAAAACGGTAATGCCGCCAATCCCTAACAAGTGTTGCAGTTTTGAAATAAGATTCAATAGTTAATTCTGAGAGTGGCATTGCTTAATTTTACCAGCGGCATTATATTAACAAAAAGCATAAACAGTTCCAGGGGAGAGTGGGCGCAACAACAACATGTGATTCCATCTACTTAAAAAGGGGGTGATGCAGAGTTTGTTGTAACAAAGCAACAGGCATAATGTCTAGGCTGGTCCCACTTTTGTTCACTACTCAATGGGAAAAGACAGCAATACAATAGCTTGAATTCAACATTTATTTAAAACAATACCAATACAAGTAGCACAACATCTCAAAACACACTGCACGATCATGTGGATGAAGGCAAGTACCAACCTGTGATGACGCACACAAGATCACGTACGAATCTGCCAACACGAATAGGAAATCCAATCTCGTTTTGTGCAGTTACTCTGAAATCAAGTAAAGTCGCCGATGAGACATTTAAGTTTGCTAGAGCAACAAGTTGAATAGATATCCCTGATTTAACAGAGGCAAAAGGGAAACAATTACTGCCAATAAAGGAGGATGAAACATGCGGCCACAAAAAGAAGCATCTACCTTATCTTGATGGAAAACAAAGTATAGGACAGTAGCATTTCTAAAACGGTTGCATTGATTCATATTAACAGAGAAATTCTCTTAAAATAGTTCAGTAGTTAATTCTGAGAGTGGCATTGCTTAAAATACAATAGCTTCAATTCAACATTTATTTAAAGCAGTACCAATACAAGTAGCACAACATCTCAAAACACACTACACGATCATGTGGATGGGACATGGGACATGCCAGCACCATGTGCGTCCACACATATAAATGGGTGATGCAGAGTATGTAGCCAAGCAGCATATCTGCGTTGGTCCCATATTTGTTCTCTTTGAAACTTTTTCCGATGTGAGGGCAACAAATCTAGTCCTGCACAAACTACCCGACCCCACAGTTTCTTTCCCTTTTCAAAAAAGAGTTGGGTTCCTTACAGATGTGTGTACTGGGTTACCCCCTTTTTCCCTTTTCGACCAACAAAGCGGTTGGATAGCTAGTCTATACTACTTTCCCTCCCTCCTTTCCTCATTGAACCACGTCCTAGATTCATGCTCCACCCCACCGCACACTTCTTTCCTCTTTGAACCAAGACCTAGATTCGACTACGGAATCAAAAAAGATCATCATGCAGCTAGACCAATGATGGTTTCAAAGAAACTTATACCTTAGGGTCATTGGGACGTGGCAAGGCGTGCGACGAGAGGTCGGATCTGCCCACACTACGTACGACAACGAGGAAGAAGGGGTCGGTGGCCCTCCCGCATAGGCGCTGGGTGAAGGAGAAAAGCGCAGCCGGCAGTGGATTGCCTCCCTCGCCGAAGGCGATAGAGTGAGCCCTGCACCTCCTCCCCTTCCCGGTGCGACGGGATCCGGACGCCTCCTTCGCCAGCTGTCTATGAGGGGGGTGAGAGAGACAGAGGCCACAACACAGTCTTGTTTAGATTTGGTGAAGAGGGTGAGAGATAGTGAATATAGCAAACCCTAGCAAAGGAACGTTGAGCCTCCAGCGTGTATATATATATATGTAGTGCTGCGAGAGTGTGGAGAGTGCAAACCCTAGCGAACAAGCGCTGAGGCTCCAGCTTATATATATACTGTAGTACGGACTGAGCTCCGGTGCCTTAACTGCACCTGCTTTTGGCTGTATGACAGGTGGGCCAGCCACATTTTGGGCCCACCTGTCATAAAGCCAAAGGCAGGTGCACTAAAGTCAATGAAGCTCCGTCCATATAGTACTCGTGTATACGACTAATATATAGTGGAGTGATTTTCTTATTCTCTCCATAACAATCGTTTTAAATTGTGTAAGTACAAAACGAAACTCTTTATTTAATGTACCAGTGAAGAAAACTACTACTCCCTCTGTACCTAAATATTTGTCTTTCTAGAGATTTCAACAAATGACTACATACGGAGCAAAATGAGTGAATTTACACTGTAAAAAATGTCTATATACATCCGTATGTGGTAGTCCATTGCAAACCACTTGAAAGACAAAAATTTAGGAGCGGAGGGAGTACTTCTGATGAACTAATGATCCACGCATCCTGGTTGCACTTCCTGTCCTTCACGTGCTGTACACTACCCTCCCTTAAGTGAACAACCACACATGCGCCAAATTATCGGAAACGTGTGAGAGTGTGTACAAATGAAGAATTTTAATTTCAATTATCGGAAAGGTTTGAGAGTATGTACAATTTGCCCTCTCTAATAATTATGGTTTGTTGTGTTTGGCCTAAACTTGGTCAAACTTTACAAAGTTTGACTTCAGTCAAATCTAATATGCGGAGTAAATAAAAATGGAGGGCAACTACGTCCATCCGGGTTTTTAGTCCACACCATTTTTTAATCAAAGTTAATAGCTGGACAAATAAAATTACAGGAGAGCTGGAGACAAAGTGGTGAGAAGGCTTAGAAATCAATACAAAACTTATGCTCTTAGTACCAACGTCGATCCTTCTTCGAGGAAACATTTGGTTCATAGCCAATTGTGTGATAAAATTGCACCAACGTGAAAGACGACTGCGTCTCCAACGCAACCAAGGTGAACTGACGAAGGATATCATCTTTGTGGGTAACAAGAAAAGAGCACTGATGAAAGACAACTTGTTTTTCAATCGATCAGCTTCACCAGCCGACCCAACCATGAGGCGCAACCATGAGCATCGATAGGTCATCATGGTGATGCATCATCCATTTGGCATCAAGTTTGGGTGAGGCACCTATGAAGTTCGACAAATCCTCACTATGGTCTGTTTCTTCTCAGTAGTCAAGCTCGAGGAAGGAAGAACCACGTGGCAGAGGACAGTGAGGCGGAACAACAATGGCCATCCAATTTTGTGCAGTTCCACTAAAATTGAGGAACACATGCCCGAGTATGGAGATACGCATTGCTGTTTCCAAAAATATAAAAAAGGGATATAGTGTTGTTACTTTGTTTTACAAGATTAACAACGACATCTCAATTGTCAATAAGAATTATGAAAAGTACACCAACAAACAGAAGCATCATGATTATCTTGGTTAGAACTAAACCAGGATACCAGAGGAAAAAAGCATTTCTTCATTTAACTAGTGATAGTATTAGATTAGCAGCAGCAATAGGAGCATATGGACAATGGCCGCACAACCACCATGTACTTTTTGTCGAAACAAAATGTATACCTCCACCGAGGCATAAATCAAGACAACTTTTCGAGTGGCATTTCCTCTATAATAGTAGGTGATGTTGGACCAGCCGACGAACCCTAGCTACTATACATGGGGAGCTGGGGAGTAGTCGCATAGAAGAAAACCCGCATGCAGCGACCTGGGGAGCTGGACCAGTACAAGAAGTTATACCTCAGGTGGGCGAGATGTCGCTTAGGCGGGCGGGCGGGATCTGCCCACACGACAGCAGCGAACAAGGGCGCGGAGGACCTGCGTCCGCGCCAACGCCGACTCCGAGAGGACGGTGTGCATCGGCTTCCTCCATCACCGACGGCGACAACGTCAACACTGCACCTCCTCACCTCCCGCAGTGGACGGGATTCAGCTGGATCTGTGACCACCGGTTTGAGAGAGCTAGTGTGGACACTGTCATCTTGTTTTGATATGGAGAGGGTGAGAGAGCGAGACGCGAGAGACTCTATCAAAAAAGAGGCTATAATGGAGTAAAACAATCTCTCCACAGCAGTGGTTTTAAATAGAATATGCGCGTTCTCGGAAAAAAGAAATGAAAACTGGCAGACAATTTTTTAATGTACCAAGAAAGAAAACTCGATCAAAAACACGCCCCCGCTTCCTGGTGCACGTGATTGCTCTGTGTTCAAAGGTCGCAATAGCCGTCCACAACATGCATGCAAAAAGTTCTTGGGAGTCCATGCTACAGCTAGCTGTCCTCCCCAACTCGTCAATCTCTTCCAGTAGTACTAGTACTCCATGGCGCGATCCATCGACAAGCAGGCGGGAAAGTTATCGTATACTCGGTTTGTAGTGAGTGGCATGCCGAGTGACCATGTGGGGTCGAGCTGTGGAGGAGGGTGAGACACGAATGCGACAGACATGACTTAAACGTTGGTTTTGCTCGATGGCGTGATCCAACAAAACGAAATGTTGGTTTCTCTCCGTTTCCATTTTTTCTCCGGAAAAACGGAAACTTTCCACTCCATTTTCAATCCTACTCCAAGGTTGCCCCATTACAACATTCCATCAAATACAAAGGAAAAATAACACGCATGCTAATGCATCTCAATGATTCATAGATCATAGCCAATATTTACTTCACAACTAAAGACAAAAGTTGTGAGAGCGTGTATGAAAGAAAAACTACTGATGGGGTCACTATGACTTAAACCCTAAACCCTAAACAGGATTTAATTTCCTGCCCAGGTAGAACCTATCAAAGGAAAGACGGCTGGCACCCTCGGATCATATGATGCTTTTATGCAGTTCCACTAAAATCAAGCTGAGCATCCCTGATGGCAAAGATATTGAAGAAGTGTGATTAGAATAATAGTATTGGCACTAGTTCATGAGACATAAACTCATCACAAGTAGAAGCCGGTAGAAGTAGAGAAAGATCGACATGGAGATGGAGCTACGTGGGGAGCTGCAGCAGTGGAGCAAGACGGCTCCAAAAGGAAGATGGACTACCTAGGACATCAGGCTGTAGCTAGAAGGGCGGTTGGGATGAGACATCGGCCCATACCGCGGTGACCCTCGATTGGGACGCACCGACTGTGGATTTTCTCCCTCGCCGATGTCGACCGCGTCTACGCAGAACATTGTTCCCTTCCCCCAGCTGCGGGATCAGGCCAGATATGTGACAAGAGAGCAACCCAAGCAAGCAGGCTTGTAGCTTAGGCTACTGCTAGTGTATATATAGTGGTTTTCTTTTTCTCTCCATATCAACCATTTTATATTGCGTACGTGTCATTGAAGAGTGAAATGATGGTTGCTTCTTCCGACTAACTTACTGTGTGATTTGACTGCTCCTTTAGTGGCCCCTACACGTACTCCCCCTATGTGTATGCAACAGTCACACGTACACATGGACGCAAAAACGCGCGTGGCGCCCTAATGCATGCATGTCCGAGCACACGACGGAACACACACGGTCACGCTCAAGTGCTCCACCTACACGTGCATGCACACACATACTCAGCCAGGGTGAGCTAGTGACCGTATAAACACCGGAAATGTATATATTGAGCCCAATGAGCGTATTATGAAGTCAACTGACCGTATTTTTACAAATATACAGTGACAGACAGTGTATTTATCTCGTTTGAAATTAAGCCATATTAACCGGAGAGGAGGTAGTATGGAGTAGCATTACTTTGCTGTGTCCCGTCAACTTGCCAAATGAGGAGAAGCTTGTGCGCGGTGGCTCGCAGGACAAGGAGAAACTTTTGACTAATGCAAGTTGTCCTTCGCTCAGGGGGTGGACGTGCAACAGTTAACTCGGTGTCAGATTGCCTGAAGCATACACTATACTAGTAGTACTATTATTGTTGCACTTCCCAAAGAGGCGAACAGCCAAGCGCAAAGTGTACTAATACTACTACTATAGTCTATAGAGGTACTACTATACTAGTACTAGGAACCGGATGGAGGAGCGTCTGCACTCTTATTATATTTTTAAAATGTGATAAAGCAATCTTCAACACATTTGGTTCTCTTCGAGGGTTCTTGCATGTGATAATGGAAGTTGAATGCATGGAACTCGCCACAATTCTCGCTTAATTCTGGCTCATATCCTGTTACAAATAGGAGCGCTCGGTAATATTTCCTCTTTTTTTGTTATTCAACATGTAAACAGGTCAGCAAACCTTGCGGCGCATCTTTGTGCGAACCATGCTTGCTGCACTTTGAATGTGGCCGAGAGCTGGCTTGATGAAACACCTCGCTTCCTACTTCTTTTTTTGCGGGGTACCTCACTTCCTAGTGACCAGTGTCTTGGCTGATCATCGTAAGAATGCTTATATATGAATAAAGCTCTCTCATTTACCCGCAAAAAATATTAAGCCATATTAACCGGAAAGGAGGGAGTATGGACTAGCACTACTTGTTGGTGTGTCCCGTGAACTCGCAGAACAAGGAGAAGCTTGCAGGACAAGGTGAAGCTCGCTTACACCTTTTGACTAATGCAACGTACCCTCACCCAGGCGGTGGACATGCATCAGTTCATTTGGTGTCAGATTGCCAGAGGCATACACTATAGTACCGAACATGCGGAGTACCATCATTGTTCCACTTCATGAAGAGGCGAAGAGCCAAGCGCAAGGTTTAGTAGTACAAGTAGTACTACTACTAGAACCGCATGGTGGCTCTGTACTCTTATTTTTCTTAATCTTTGATAAAGTACACATTTATTCTGGAGAAGGGCGGAAAACGGCAGCCCAACATGTAATGATGATATCGATCAACCATGCTTGAATATATCTTGGCCTCCGTGCGAGCCCGTCTGTGTGTTCTCCCTCCTCGTCTCTCTCAAGGAACGGCGGGTTGGCCATTTTGCCGTCAATTGAGATCGGTTTGCTCACACTCCGGTCCCACATGTCAGTGATATGCCAAGAGGAGGTGCATTGACCGACTGGCCATATGCGTACTTGGTTTTGCACCTTCATACTACTCCTCCCTCCGTCACAGTTTACAGGGCGCACTTCATTATGATGCATTTTTCTCAATGCATTTCCACCGCCAGAGAGACTTTAGACGCGTTTGGTATAATGCTCAATTAATTAGGGCATGGTAACCGCAATTTTCTCTCGATGTAGTACTACGGAGTGGAGTAAGTGCATGCATGTGTCTACCCGGGGTGGAAGCACTGCATGCATGTGTGTACGCATTATTTCCTCTAGTAATAGACGCCGTGCTATAACTACCAATGCTATTTTTCAGGTCGATCGCTAGTCACCTTGGTCCCAGAGATTTTCTCCTTTTCTGAAGCGCGCTCCATAAACAGTGACAGATGGAGTAGTATGAGCGGATTCAAAGAAGAGCGTATTGATAGTTGCTTCTTCCGAGCAACTTAAAGTGGGAAAGGTGGGGCTTATGATTTGACTGCTCATTACTCACTAAAATGCGGCGCAACGACCGGTCTGAGTCTCCCATGCGGCTGTGCACTACCCCCTCAGTTCTTAAATATACTCCGGAGTATTTGTCTTTCTAAAGATTTCAACGAGTGACTACTCAAATATTTGTATTTTTAGAGATTCAAATGGACTACTACATACGGATGTATATAGACATATTTTAGAGTGTAGATTCACTCATTTTGCTTCGTATGTAGTCACTTGTTGAAATCTCTAGCAAGAAAAATATTTAGGAACGGAGGGAGTACACATACGAAGCAAAATGCGTGAATCTACACTATAAAATATGCCCATTTGAAATTTGTAAAAGACAAATATTTAGGAACGAAGGAGTATAATTTTGTGCATGGCACATGGACCCGGATGCCGAAGAGGCTTCTGGCAATGCTATCAAGCTTCCAACATTTGTTTACATAATTGACGTACTATACAAATAATTTTCCAGCGACATGAAATTGTACAATGGTGTGAGCTTTCAGCTTTTGTTTCGTGTGTCTTGCCATCGATGCTCTTTCGGAAACAATAAAAAACTAACTTCCTTGCTAATCAAAGCTAATATTTACATCACAACTGAAGACAAAGTTGTGAGAAGGTGTTAAATTAAAATTGATCCATGCTTTCATTGGCAGCAACGTCCCCCAGCTCTGTCTAAATCAATAAGGCATGTTGGGAAAAAAGTAGCTGTTTGGAGCATGCAACATTCCAATCATTTTGTGCAGTTCCACTAAAATAGAGCTGAGCCTCCCTGTTCCAAAGATATTAAGTGTGATTACGATAATAGAGGACTGTTGATGAAACAATAATCACACAAATAGAAGCCGGTCACCTTTGCAGTCTCTCTTAAGACTAACTAGTTGGAGAAGATTAGGCTCGGAGTTGGATGAGGAGGATAGAGCAAAACCAATCTCCCTTTGTGCAGTCGCAATGAAATGTAGAGACGTTGCCAGTGTGACATTTTGGCAGAACTGCACAAAACACTCTTAAGAAAAAAGTGATTTGTGCAGTTCACCAAAAGGTCGCAATAGCAACGAGGTGAAATGGATAGCCCTATTTGCAAAAAATAGGTAGAAAGGAAATAATTACTGGCCAATAACAGTTGATGACACATGCGACGACAAAAAGAAGCATATTCCTTGTCCTAAAGGAAGATAACAACACGGTTGTGTTTTGTCTAAAACGGTGTGAGGACGAGATTGCAATATGGAAAGTACGCCGGACGAGCTACGTTTTGGGCAAAGAACTATGGTAGATCCACATGGAGCAACGTGGGAAGACGGGCAGTGGAGCAAGGCCGGAGGGGATACCTGGAGGTCGTCAGGATGTAACTAGGTGAGCGGCGGCGGGCGAAATCTGCCCATACTTCGGTAGCGAGCAGGTGGCGTAGGCCCTACCACGCTGGAGCTTGGTCAGAGAGAACGACGTGTACTGCAGATCGGGACGTGTTGCCTCGGCGCCGTCGAATGGAGAAACGATGCACGTCCTCCCTTTCCACCGGCGGACGGGGTGCGGCTGGATCAGTGACCAACGGTGAGAGAGAGAGAGAGAGGCCACCGCAGCCTTGTGTGAGATACTTTGAAGAGAGACAAACCAGGCAGGAAGGTTCCATTGTATATAGTGGAGCGGACTACCTTTTTCTCCATAAAAATCGTTATATATTCTGTGTACATGCCATTGAGCGATATAACTTTATTTAAAAATAACGCGCCAATGCATCAAGTCGAACTTTGTTTCATGCACGCGTGGTACACGACCTCCGTAGGTAAACAACCGCTACACGCGTTCAAATTAGCACGTGGGCTGCCATTTCATATAGAAATGAGCTCCACCGTGTACCGGCGCGGGTGTGGCTGGGCATGAAGCGTGAGTACATGCACGGTGCACCTATTCTCTTCTTGTATACGTACACCACCTACGTGGGGTTGTGTGAGAGAGATACAAACGTAGAGAGATATAGTGTGTGGGTTCATGAGAGTTTTTTTGGGGGGGGGGTCAATCAAAAAATGTAACATATGCAATGTGTGTGAAATAGAGTCCTGTATATATCATATATATAGAGGGGGCGATCCACGAGAAGAGAGTGGAGGTATCATCGGCTTGAGGTGTCCATAGAATCGAAGAGAGGGATGATGTGTGTGTGTGTGCATGCGCGATCGATAAAGAGTGCCATCGAATTTGTGTGTGCCCATGTCAAAGATATAGAGTGGCTGGCCTACTGGAACGTGAGAGGGGACAGGTGCAGTTTGTCTCTGTGGCATGGATACCTACCTACAGTGCTCGACTATCGGTGTGTGGTGGGGGAGGAGGGAGGCCTAATTAACTATAGAGGTACAATGGCTGGTATCTGTGTGGAGGAGGAGAGAGGCCTACCTCATGTATTAAGGGAGATCGATCTACCTCATGTATTAAGGGAGATCGATCGACATCCATGCATATGTATAGGAGAGGAATAAGGTTGGGAGAGAGATAGAGCTAGAGTGTTGTAGGGGGTGGTGGTGGAGTTGCTTCTAACAAATGGTGGGATAGGTTTGCTAGACAACCGGAGGGCACACCTTCAATATCAATAAGAGAGGGGATGGCTGCCTGTCTGTGCACGTGCGTGTGAGAGACGGGTCAGGAGGCATGCACGAATGATGAGGGGGGGGGATATATGGATGTGGTAAGCAGACATAACTACATAGGAAGATCAATCGTCATTTGTCAGAGAAAGGAGATACATAACTTGTGAGGTACGTCGAATGATGGGGGGGAATAGTTAAAGTCGACCTAGGTATATGTTGGGAGATTGATCGGTATACATGCATGTGTGTGTTAGAAGCAAATGAGGCACGGGGAGAAGGATAGAGAGAGAGGGATGCATCTAGGAGGTGGTGCGAGAGTCATACTATATCGAGGGGGGAGAAGTGTGCGAGTACGAGATCGATGAAAAGAGTGGTGGGAGTGAGGCATGGACGGTGATAAGAGAAGAGGGTAAGCTTGTGTTTTGTGCTAGGCACACCTGGCTAGAGAGGCATATCGATCGATGTGTGCCGTAAAGAAGGAGCTGGGGGCCTACACACACCGTGGGTGAACGACCTAAAGTGAAAAGACAAATTTGCGCGATGGAGCTAGAGAATGCTGAGGGAGGGTTAGAGGGATGCAGGTGTCTGCATGCACGAGATAAAGTTAGCGCTAGCTAGCTACAAAGATAAGAGGATTGTGTGGGTGTAAAAGACGAAAAGAGATCATACTTGATTATAAAAAGCGAATTCGGATATTTGAAGAATTTATCATAGTGTTTTAAACCGACGCATGTTTGAATATATATAACGGAGATACACATGGTGTGGTTATGAACATGTTATACTACATATAATATAGTTTAGCTCTACTCTTATAAAAAAACGGAGTTGTTGATGATGGTGCCATCCTGCAATATAGGCCGTCCGATTTATATCTGACGGATAGGAAGGAAACTATGGCAATTTTGAAAAAAGATACCCACACCCCTCTCCATATTTGCAAATTAGGCCTCCCCTTGATCATGTTGATGTTCTGTGGAACGCATGGGCATCTTGCTAGTACTACGTATAAGATATAGAACATTGATCATAATTTGGGCTAATGTGTGGCTTTTGCAGCTGAGGTCTAAATACTTGTCATAATGTAGGGGGCGGGGCACTATACTATGTGTGATAAACATGGTGTACACGTATGGAACATGGTTTAGATTATGAATATATAGTTAGTACATCAAATGTACTATTATTTGGAATCAACATCAAGTGTATTAAAAAAAATAGAATTCGAGTTCATGTAGTACACATAGTTCATATCTATCTCTACAGTAATCATGTGGTGTGTTATTAAGGTAATACAAGAATGATGGTTGAAGTTGGCAACAATCATGATTGTAGATTTTTTATTGAAATAGAGAAACGGATTCAAATTCAGTTCGAATTGCAGCAGTAGTATAGACATTTGGAATGCACTAAAATGTTGGTATGAGTAGGTTACATGCATTATATAGCAAGCAAAAAAAATTTAATTGGACATAACATGGATTCATACTACCGAATAACATTTAGTTGCACTAAATTGTTGGTATGAGTAGCTTTAAATAACATTTTTATAGTAAAATGGGGCAAGACTCTCTCTTTGTGTGGTGTGAATAGTTTTATTTTTTTCGTTTTCTTTTTGGTTGAGGGAAGTGCGCATTGATTTGGTACTACGTACAAGTACAATATTACATGTTAGGCTTGTCCCTAAAATTCAACCCGCGTCTTGTTATATCCCGAAAATTCAGATATCATGCTCTAAAAACTAGCGCCTTCACAACCCGCGCCTTGCTATCCCGAAATTACGCGCGCGAAAACTCCCTCCAGCTGCCAAATCCCGACACGCAAAATCCCCCTTCTAACCCTGAGCCGAAAGGGCGGCTAGTTCAAATCGTTGCGGGGTACTTTTGTAACACACCCTACATTTTGGACAAGCGCGTCCCTGAGTCATGGTTCACCCCCTCCCATCGCCTCCTTTTTGCCATTCGAAATCCCAGGCCGCCTTAACCTCTCCGCTCCAGCCGCGAAACCCCACCCTCCTCCGTTTGCCACCTCACCGCTGCCCAGCCAGAGCCTCTTCCCCGACGACGTCGTCCAACGTAACAGCTCGACGTCCCTTGTCCACCTCCCCGGATGAGGACCCGTCGTCCATCTTGTCGTCCCGCCGGTTCAGCCGCCCTGTCCTCCACCTCCAAGGAGCTGCTCCGATGATCGCCTCGTCTATCGCGGCTGCTCCATCCCCACAGCGCCGCCTTAACCTGCTCCACTGGAACCGCAACATCCTCACCGACTTCTAGACGAAGCTGAGGCCTACTCGGCGCCACCAAAGAGGTTGTACACTCATCCCATCGCACCTTCTCCTTAGCTCGACCTCCCGGCGCCGATGGTGCTCCATCCCGCACCCCCATGGAGCGGCTACCTTGAAGCCGGTGCCGCAGGTGACATCTCCATGGCGGCTCTCCCCCAGTGCGAGGCCCCTTCGGCGGTGGCGTCCATACCAGCCGGATCTGCTGCTGCTACTCCGGCTCTCGCTCGCTCACTCACGCTGCTGCTGCTGCTCCGGCTCTCGCTCGCTCGCCTAGCTGCTATTGCTCGGGCTCTCGCTCGCGCTGCTGCTGCTGCTCTCCCCCTCGCTCGTGCTGCTGCTCTGCTCCGATTTAGCTACACTTCAGTCGACTCAATCGACTTTTGGGTCAGTCGATTTCCGGGGGTGGGGGCTCGCTGGAGTTAACGAAGAACCACCCGCAGTGGGGATGGGGGCTCGCCGGAGAGGTACTCCACTATATATCTTAGGGTTCAGGGTGGGGAGGGGGGCCTATAGGGATGGCAGGGGCGGCGGCGGACCGGCGGTGGGGAGTTGTTTCGGGGCGGCGAGGCGGTGCTGGGGCCGGCGGTTCAGCCGGTGGTGGCTGGCGGCTCAGGGGGTGCAGGCTGAAGATGAACTGTTGGCCCTCCCTAAACTACATGTCAAGGCCTCTCTGCTACCATTGCGTTCAGTTTCGACAGTAACATTCAGATTCCACAGTAAATTTCAGTTTCGATAGTTAAGTTCAGAGTCAACAGTTTTTACCTCATGTGTTGTAGTCAGGTGGTTTTTGGTGATGTAAATTTTACATCTATTTTACATCATCTATTGGAGATGCTATTAGAATCCCACTTGAGATTGACGATGTCTGTCTTGTGCTGCTTCAGCCTTGACGTCCTCCGGCTCACCGGGGCTGCTTCAGCCTTGACGTCTTACAACACATATCGAGGAAGCAATGAATAGTATCTCTGTCTAATATCTGGTTCACCTAGGGTATGCCTATGTTGTTCATCTTGGGTGGGAAACAAATAGTAAAGCAATCATCATCTGTCTTTTTATTAAATTAAAGCAATCATCAGCCTGCTATCATTATTTTTGGATCCATCCTCTGGTTGTTACCATCACTCTAAATTTCTGCATGCTCTCCTTACATAATCTCACCATATTTTTTTCGTATGCATGTCAGATATTGTACACAGTCATGCTGAACATGTAGAGAAAAAGAGAAGAGTTTTGCGCGGCAATACAATGTCATGCAGACATTGCTCCATGGTGGGTTCAATGGCAAACCCTCCCCACCCCTCTCTAGATTGTAATCCAGAGGAAGATATCTGTTCTGAGGCGGATTCAGACGCCGCTGACCAATCCTATTTACCCCCAAGGTGTTTGCTCTACCTTGGCATGATGATCTTAGTCATATCATGCATATGTTGCCTTGCAGTGCCTACTTTTGACATCATATATGTCATCTGCTTAGTTTAGACATGTTCTGTAATGCCACCTGTTTAGTTTCTATATCATATATGGGAATTGTGCAGTCTCATGTCTTTTAGCCAGCCATAATATACGTGAAATGTGCAATGCCATCCTATTTAACCAGGCATCATATATTTGAATGATATCTTGCCCATCCTTTTCTTCATTACATTTCCATTTGTCAACAATGTTTGTACATTAAACTGCTCTTCCTGTGAATCAGCTATTTGGGTGGGAGATTGAAAAATCTGGAGTGAAAACAAGGCCTTCAGTGCAGACTGTGCTACCTGCTGAAGCAGATCTCTTGTTGGGTCCCGATATCTCCTCAGAGAGGGATTCAGAGACAGATGACCAGTCCTATTCCCCTACCGAGGTGTATGCTCTAACTTGGCACGGTTATACTGCTCATATCATGCACATGGTGTCTTGCATTGCATAGATTAGACATCATATACACAATATTCAACACCATGTTCTTAGTTCAGACATCATATCTAATGCCCTCTGTTTAGCATATAAATCACATATGCGAATTAAATGATGCGATCCTGATTACCTAGATAACATGTAGGTGAATTATGTCATGCGATCCTGTTTAGTTATTCATCATATCTTTGAATTATGTTAAGCTATGCTATCCAGGTTAGATAGACATCATATATGTGAAATTATGTCATGCTATCCATTTTAGTTAAACAATATACATGTCAACTATTTCATGCCCTCTTTTTTCCACACTATCTATTACATGTGTCTCTCATACAATGTCTGTACATTCAACTATGTTTCCTGTTTATCAGCCATTTGAATTGGAGCGGGTGATGCCAGCATCTAGCGGACTAAAAACACGGTCTTTAAATAAAACAGTGTTACCTCTTGGTGGAGATAGCACCCCGGTTGTACATGCATGAGAACCAGCCCTACCACACATAACCCAAACTCTCACAGATTGTACCCCTACTGCGATGGACAGAGAACCAGCTTCACCCAATCTAACCCCAACCCCAACAGATAGTAACCCAGTTCCTGTTGACACAACACCATCTCCACCACAGAGCTCCCAAACAAGAGCAGTTAGTAAGGCAGCTCCAGTGCCCAAAGGTCCAGTACTACCACGGCAAACCCCAACTCCACCAGTTAGTACGCCTATTCCTGTGGAGGAAGCACAACCAGCTAGTTGTAGTTTAGCATCTATCGCATTTGATGTTGTTAAATCGTATGTGCATATCTTCCCATCTTGGAAATATTATACTGAAGATGAAGGAAAATGCCAGTTGCAGGTGTTTGTCCAGGAGTTATGTGTAAGTAATGTTATTCATGGCAATTACTTTGCTTTGTCCCATACATCCTACCTCCATGATGGTTATAATATAGCAATTTTCCCATTTTTCTCTATAGAGAAGGACTGATTTGGAAACTCAGATGAGGTAACCTGTGCTAATACCTCTGCTATCTTTAAGAATGCTTGGTGGCAGTATCGGAATTACCTAAAGAAAAAGTACTTCACCGGCAAAGAAACTCATCAAATTCCCTTATGTTCTCCTGAGACACATTTACTGGACGATGACTGGGAACGCCTTGTTCTATATTGGTCCCGAACCAAGAATGTGGTAAGGTCTATGAGCTCATTTTCTATTTTTAGGTACTATATTCTTGCGTCTTACTGTACTCTGTTCATGTAGAACAAGTGCCTAAACCTGAAGAACAACTGTTCTAATTTGAGATTCCATTGCTATCATAGTTCAAAAAAGCGCTAGGCGTTAATTGTGCATTTTGCCACCGCCTTGCGCTTTACTGACCAAAGTGCATGCTTATGCGCAGTTATGCACAGATTAAGCGTAGTTATGCGCAATGCGTTTCGCCAACGCCTAGAGCCTAGGCGCGCTTAAGCGCTCGCTTAGGCGCGCCTTTTTTAACTATGATTGCTATCGTGCATACTGCTTTGCTCTTGTATCACTGTATTTACTCATACAAACTTATTTTTAAATTGAAGGATCCAATCGAAACTTCAATGGCACAGCAGGTATGTTCACGCATGTTTCTTTAACAGGCTTGCTCTTATCAATAGCTCTGTTGATTTCAATTTCAATTGTGTCTACAGTTGACTTCTCATATCATGCACATTACTAGCATCACAACGGAGCCAATAGTGTTGTTGTACATGTAGACCCGTGGTACCCATCTGAAATCTTGTTGTGCCATGTAGTTTCCCACGCTTTGTATTCTTTCACTGTTGCTTTGTCTTGAACTGATATGACTTGAACCGTGTCTCTATTTTGATTTGGCAAGACAATGCAGTGACCATATGACATAGATATATGTTTGTTTGATGCTTTTATTATGTACTAGTACTTGGCAATAGAAGACTTGGTAGTTTAATCCTGTCCATCTTACTAATGAACTGGTTCATCGAAATGAGTTTCATATACTAGTACATGCTAAACTGTTATGTGTCTGCTTGTTTCTTCTTTTAGAATGCTGACAGAATATTGGGGAAGAGTGCCTTATTAAGCAACGGTAAAGGAAGTAATGCAGATAAGGTTCAGGATAGTGACACATCCTTGTTGATCTCCAACAAAGCTGATAAAATAGCTAAGGAAGACTATCTCGAAGACAGTGAGACAACCCCAAAGTCCTGTCTTGGTTTAGTGTTGGAGTTACTGGCCACTACCGCTTGCACAAGCTATTCAAACTCACTGTCTGAATCAGTTCGATTTCTTGAGTCTCAACTACAAGCTGAAAGACATCGATCAGCTGTGCTGCGACAAGAAGCGGGACTGCGGAAGTCCCTGGAGCATTCAGATGCATACTTTCTGGTGCAACAACAAGCGTTGGAGGATTTTAGCGCCAAACAGGAGAAAGCTAATAAGCTTACTAAGCTTATTGCCAGCATGGTGGATACCATGTTTCTTGAGCTCTTATGATGTTGTTTCAGTTATGCTCTTGTTTTGCTGTCGCTTTTATTTGCACAGGTGGCCAATTTTGACGGCCAATGTATGTAATATGCTGCTTTGTTCCCTATATTTGCACTGGTGGCTAACTTTGATGCCTAGTGGATGTAATATGTGTAATAGCGGTAATAGGCTAGAGTTAATTGCTTGCTTATTTATTTCCTTATTGTCTTGTTTAGTTGTTTGCTTGTAGTCACTGCAGTTCTTTTTCTGTGTTTTTCTAGTGGACACAATAACCTATTTTGGAAACTAGGCCAAAATAATCATGGCAACACACGAACTGTTGTAACCATGGGCCTCCTGCGGGCCATATGATCCATGGGCCTTCAACGGGCCGTAGGATCCATTGGCCTTCTATACGAGCCATAGGATCCATGGGCCTTCTATGAGCCGTACGATCCATGGGCCTTTTACGGGCCGTAGGATCCATGGGCCTTCTACGGGGCATATCGTCATTTCGCCAATCATGGGCCGTACTATTCATGGACAATAACGGGCCATTTATTGGCCGTATTTGATAACTCTATGAAAGCAGCCCAACGGGTTTTTTGGACATGAAAACGGCCCAACATATTAACGGGCCACAAACGGGCCGACTGTAACCACGGGCTGAATTTGGCCCACAAGCAGAAAATGACAATAATAGGCCGTAAGTAACCGAATGCTGGAAATGAGCCCAAGAATAAATGGGCCCTGAGGAGGCCGAAAGATATCATGGCTGGAAACGGCCCAACGGAATAATGGGTCGTTAATGGGTATAAAGTGATACACTGTTCATTGCGGGCCAGTTTTACCACGGGCCGTTAAGGGGCCGAGGGTTACTAAGGGCCTCATATGGGCCGAAAGACGTCATGGGCCATACATGGGCCGGAAGTTAAAACAGGCTAGATTTATATTGGACGGCCCAGATGACGCTATTGGGCCTAATTCAGATGGGCTGTAAACGGGCCCTGGGATAGCAGGCTGTAAATGGGCTATATGCGAACAGGCCGTTAACAGGCTTGCCGTGGGCCGGCCCGCCACCTTTTGACCAAGTCAAACGGGCCGACCTTTTCACAGGAATGGGCCTCTGTTGGGCCGTGCCATGTGTCGGCGTATCATAGGCGCTTTGGGTCCAATGAGTGGATGACATACGCGCACTCATCAATATGCCACTGCCGCCATTGCGCATGCCGCCGCCCGCCTGCTCTGGCCAACAATTTCTTGCCCATCACCGCCGTGTCGCTGCCAAGCCGAAGGCTCGCCCGTTCACGTCGTCTGCAGTCCCTCCTCGTGATGCCGCCGCGTTGCCAAGCACGCGAGCAGCTGGTGGAGCCGCGTCTATGCACGCAGTGTACGAAGAGGAGGACGAGCGCGTGCTCCAGCACGTCGGCGAGGAGGAACTAGCGCGTCATTGTCGTCTATGCCCGCGCGGAGGAGGCGTGCATGGTGGCCGTTGCGGAGGAAGCCGGTCGCGCGTGCATCGAGCTCGCAAACTGGGTGCGGACGCGGAATCTACATTCGAGACCTTGAATGCCACGTGGACCCTGCAATCTGAAGGAGCAATTTGGGTCAGTCGACTCTTGTGAGCCGTTTGATGCAACATGGATGGCTAGAAGGGCTTCTTCAACCTCCGAAATAGATGCACAGTTCATCTTCTTAGCCCGCCACACGCCTAACCGCCTGCCGCCACTGCCGCGCCCTCCCCTAAACCGCCTGCCACCGCCATGCTCCCCCCACCCCCGCCATCTGTTTAACCCCGGGCACGATCCATTTTTTCCCGGCAAACTGCATTCCACTCATAAGATAGATCATGGGCACCCTGCTGTCTTCTTCCTTCACTCTGTCGAACTTCTTTCACAAATCGACTGACCCAAATTATACTACTAGTACAAACGTATTAACTACAGTAGAACACAAAGATACGAGCAGTAGTACCAACTGCAAGAAGAACAGTAGTAAGACATAGTACTAGTACTACTGTACGTACTAAAGAGTTCAAATAATGAGAAAGAACATAAACATAGTTCTGCTAGGGCGTCAACACGACACACCCTTGAAAATAAACTAAGCAACTAGTCCGCTTGACACTGCAGTAGAACCAGCATGAGCGATGGCACTGCCACCTACTCGGAGTCCGAGTCCACGTCCTCGACTTTGTCCTCGTCCCTCTTCCTCTTCGCTGCCGCTTCTTTGCATGAACTGGACACTGGGCTCTGCTTCTTTATCCAACCCTTGTAGATATTTAAACAAAGGTAGGCATCCATTGCTGCGTACAGGATGTGATCTTCATCTAATGTCTTCGACTCCCATGCATGATGAAACTCGTGATGAGGTTTCTTCAGCTTAGCGTACGAATGATCAATTATGGCTGCTGCCAGGGTCAGCATTGAAGGCTGAGAGGAGGACACCAGCCCTTCCTTCTGGAGGTCGAAGGGGTCGCCTACAACGAGGCGTATCCGACCCAGGATTTCCTTGTCGTTCCTAAAGTCTACAGTAATGAATTTGACTTGGCCGCCCTTGAGGAACTTCTTAAATTCCTCGCACTCAACGTCAGCATGGCATATGTGGTAGACCAAGCATAAGTCATGCACACAAACCTGGATCACGGCAGGTTTCTTCTTCTCTGCCTCCTTTAGTTTCTTCTCGCTTCCCAGGACTGTGGTGTACTCAACATCTAGCCCAGCGACCCACTCATCATTTGAGTTTTCGAACATGCGTTTGAAGTGAGCAAGACATTCTTTCACCGTTGTGGAAGAACGGGTGTAGATGGCGTCGAACTCATCGCCGATGATGGTTCTAACGTTGTACTCACCGCCGATCATGGAGATTTGGGACGCCATGGATTTCGAAGGAGGGTTAGGATTAGTGGAACTGCCGTAATGTGAAAGGATGGGACGACTGGGAGCGAACTATTGTAAGGTACTGTACTAGTACAAGACGGGGACGAGTAGGGCGTGCGAACGGCATGGGGTTGCTGGCTTGCCCGGTGGATAAACGGCTACAAGCCCCCAAAGAGTTCTCGAGAACTATGCGGGACCCACTAGATGTCATGTCTACTAGACACATATCATAGGTTTGATGGTATAGCTTTTGCCTATTTGCACGCCATGCCAGCTTGTGTGTAACTTCAATTAATTCCGTCAACCGTCGCGCCTCCCACGACCTTCGCTTCCCTCGCGCGGTCGCGCCCTTTGAGACTTCGACCGGCTATAAATGAGCAATTTTTTTGCCTACTCCGCATGCATGATACTCCCTCTGGTCCTTTTTACTTCCGTCAACCGTTTATACTAAAAATATCAATATCTACAATACTGATTATAAGGTTGGTCATAGTGGGGAGTAACTTAGAGTAGTAACATGCATATGTTACTAGTCTATGTTACTACCTCTATAGTGGGTAGTAACATATGTGCAGTGTCATGCATCACTTCATTTATTACTTCATAGACTCATTTAGCATTGAGAACCGCTATGTGATGGTAACATATTATGTTACTCTATTTGTCTCTCTCTTCATTAACTACTTGACACGTCATCATTTTTGCTTAAGTGGCATCTATGTTACTACTTATGTTACTCCCACTATGACCAGCCTAATGAATATAAAGCACCTCTTGGGTGGGTTAGGTTTCTTTTGGGTTAGTTGAGTTCAAACTAACCCAAACTAACTCTAACACATGGATCCAAACAGGGCCAAGGTTAGCTATTAGAGTACTACTACCTCCCTTCTAGTTTAAAGTGCTCGATTCAAAAATTTGACCTACTCTTAGCAAGATAGAGGCGGTGGAATAGTTTTTGTAGTTCTTCACAAAAAATGTGTTTACCAATGCATGCATGAACACTAGTTACTCTAACCCGCTCTCTTATTTGATTCTTTGCCACATCAGCATGTTTGCTATTCCTCTGTGCATGATACCAGCTAAGATACCACCATTATGGCCAGCCTTAATCATCGCATGCAATAATTTAGTGCACCTTGAAATATGAACATGTGTGGGGTGTGTATGTTTTTAATGACTTGAGACTATACCTAGCCCGGCATGCAAGATGAGACTTATTATGCACCGTTCCCCATACCTGCAGGAAGCCCGTTCGTCTCCAAATCTTTTTCTCTCCATGTGTGGAAACAATATGCCTGCCAGACTCTCCTTCTCCCTCCGGCGGTCCCACCACTCCACCCCGTGTGGAAAAAATCTGCATGCATGACTCTCCTCCCCCTGCGCTCGTCCAATCCGTTGTGACCAGCAATATTTCCACCCCTTCCCTCCCCCGTAATTTACTCCAACAAATATGCCCACGTAGCTATTACTTAACTGCAGGTGCATTGGGTCACTGACATATGGGCCCAACAGGGGTCTGGCCCACATGTCAGTGATGCAACTCACTACAAAAACAAGACACATCTGTGACATTTTGGGCCGAACGAATTTTTTTCTGTCATACTTATGACACTTCTATGACAGTAATTGTGACAAAACACGATATTATCATAGATGTGGTGGGGTCCTACTTCTATGACAAAAAACCATGAGAGAAAATGGGATTTTCGTCCTGGGCGGGCCAGAGACGCGGCTGCATGACATTCTTTGGGCCGTCCATGACGGAAAAAACCGTGGTAGAAGCGAGGGCGAGGAAAATATCGGGGTGTTCCCGGTTAGGGTGGGTGGTCGGGGCCGAGCGATGCACGTTTCTCTCATACACGCACGCGCGCGGGTGCGAGGTGTTGGGCTCTAACTGAACCCGAGCGATTGCACTGCAGGCTACGCATTACTGAACCCGAGCGATCGATCGATGGCTGTTAACTGAACCCGATCGAGCGATTCCTTCGCTACTGCTGCTAACTAAAGCCGATCGATGC
>NC_057810.1:147143965-147219997 GCF_018294505.1 Triticum aestivum
GGTGGGGGTGGATGAACAGGACCCTGTGGTGTTGCCTCTGGATGAACAGGACCCCGATCGATCGAGCCGGTTGGGGATGGATGAACAGGACCCCATGAAGGGCAGGATGAACAGGACCACCCCGTGGTGGGCAGGATGAATAGTAGACGGTGGAGGGCTGGATGAACAGTAGCCCGTGGAGGGGTGGTTGAACAAGAGCCCGTGGAGAGGGCTGGTTGAACAGTAGCCGGTGGAGTAGCGTGCAGTGGAGGCTGTATGAACAGGAGCCCATGGATGAACAATCGCAAGTGGAGGCTGGAGGAGGTCGACGGTGGATGAACAGTAGCCCGTGGAGGCTGGAGGGGTCGACAGTGGAGATGAACTGTATCCCGTGGAGTCCCATTTTGTGGTATGCCACACCCCTCCCGATGAACAGGACCCCTGTTTTCGACCGTAGCGCTCCAACACAATTCCGTTTCCTCTGTTTTGCGGTACGACACACCCCTCCTGATCAACAGGACACCCGTTTCGACCGTAGGAGGTCCGTTTCCTCCGTTTTGCGATACGCCTAACCCCTCCCGATGAACAGGATCCCGTTTCAAACGTGGCCGGTCGAACACAAGGCCGTTTTCTCCATTCTGCGGTACGCTAGGCCTCGTTACCATCGGATGTTCTATCCAAGCCCTCCCGATGAACACGACGACACATTCCGTTCTGACCCAGCCGGTTGGCTCCCCATGAACACGACGACGATGCAGTTTCTCCGTTCCGACCCAGCCATGTACACGAGCCCTGGCCGTACGTAGGCACGAGTAGGCGTTCGAGACGCTGCCCGTATGTACGTACGTGGCCGTATTTTCTTTCTTGCACACTAGCCGTTGTACGTACGTGTACATGCTACGTGTGCGCCTCTACTACGACACGTGCGTGCCTCTACATCGACCAGTATGTACGTACACGTTCGCGACCAGAATGACAACACTACGTACGCTTCGACCAGGTGGGTCCCGTGTGACACCCCAAAAATTTAACCATGTTTTATTTATTAAAATTTTGCCAGGAAACTTAAACTTTTATTTTCTGGATTTTCTTTTGATTTCAGAACCATTCTTTTCTTTATTATTATGGAGTTTTTACCCCAAGTGAAGACTTTTCAATCATTATTGGACTTATTTACCCTCTCAATGAAAACGATTCTTTTATCAGTGGGATTATTTATATAATTATTTTTCCTGAGCTTTATTTCTCTAAAATGGTTTTTTTCTTTAGTTTTAGGGTCCCATTTGCACTGCAACCCTTTTATAAATTCATTTAAAAATCCCACCAAAATTTGGAGATGTCATGTGATGTTTTTAAATCACTTTTACGCAAAAATATATTTCATCCTTTGGATATTTTGAGCTCTACATCAAATTTTCAAATCTGGTCCAGTGGGCAATTTTGCACTACAACCTATTTAAATATTCTTTTAAAGCTTCCACCAAAATTATGGGATGTCAGTAGGAGTATATTATTCATCTTTTTGCAAAAACCCAGTGTTGTTCTTTGAAAAATTTGAGTGAATCAACCTCATTTTCATTCTGGTCCAACTTGATTTGTACTGCAACCATATTTTTGCTTGCTCTTTTTCCCTTGATTCCCCCCTGCTTGTATACCACCCTGCAAAACCCCTAAGTCCAGAAGAGTGTACCCATTGGAGGATTTTAAGTGCTTGCAATCATGCCTTTGACTTTCTGTCCAAAACTGAAGATTTGCAAAACTTGCACTAACAACTTTCTGTTTTTGACAAACTAACTTTACCACCCTCTTATTCATCTAAAGAGACTATGATCTGGGGACTTTGGCCACCCCAAGAGTTGCCTAGAGGCTCCTGACATTCTGTCGAACACCTTGAGTTCATGAACAAAATTGACATGCTCATGAGTTTGCATTACAGACTTGCCACATCAGCCAAACGAGCATGTCCACTAGCATCCGAGCTACCACTAGCCTAGATCTGTTGGTCACCAGCCCCTCCTATGCCCTCTAGCACACGCTGGCATTTGGCCGAACGGTTGGCGTGCGTGCTCTAGGCGCGGCCAGAGCGCGCGTTTTGCATGTGCGTGCGCCCGAGCCGCCGCGTCCCGCTGCCGCCTCCCCCGCACCCGTTCTGGCCCCTCCCACTTGCAGCCAGCGACCCGACCCCTCCCTCGCTGCAGAGTCACCCTGGCCCCCCCTCTTGGCGCACCACTGTTGGAAATATGCCCTAGAGGCAATAATAAAAGTATTATTATTATATTTCCTTGTTCATGATAATTGTCTTTTATTCATGCTATAACTATATTATCCAGAAATCGTAATACACGTGTGAATACATAGACCACAATATGTCCCTAGTGAGCCTCTAGTTGACTAGCTCGTTGTGATCAACAGATAGTCATGGTTTCCTGGCTATGGACATTGGATGTCGTTGATAACGGGATCACATCATTAGGAGAATGATGTGATGGACAAGACCCAATCCTAAGACTAGCACAAAAGATCGTGTAGTTCATTTGCTAGAGCTTTGCCAATGTCAAGTATCTCTTCCTTCGACCATGAGAGCGTGTAACTCCTGGATACCGTAGGAGTGCTTTGGGTGTATCAAACGTCACAATGTAACTGGGTGACTATAAAGGTGCACTACAGGTATCTCCGAAAATATCTATTGTTTTACGCGGATCGAGACTGGGATTTGTCACTCCGTGTAAACGGAGAGGTATCTCTGGGCCCACTCGGTAGGACATCATCATATGCGCAATGTGACCAAGGAGTTGATCACGGGATGATGTGTTACGGAACGAGTAAAGTGACTTGCCGGTAACGAGATTGAACAAGGTATTGGATACCGACGATCGAATCTCGGGCAAGTAACATACCGATAGACAAAGGGAATTGAATACGGGATTGATTAAGTCCTTGACATCGTGGTTCATCCGATGAGATCATCGTGGAACATGTGGGAGCCATCATGGGTATCCAGATCCCGCTGTTGGTTATTGACCGGAGAACGTCTCGGTCATGTCTACATGTCTCCCGAACCTGTAGGGTCTACACACTTAAGGTTCGATGACGCTAGGGTTATAAAGGAAGTTTGTATGTGGCTACCGAATGTTGTTCGGAGTCCCGGATGAGATCCCGAACGTCACGAGGAGTTCCGGAATGGTCCGAAGGTAAAGATTTATATATGGGAAGTCCTATTTTGGCCACCGGAAAATGTTTGGGATTTTTCGGTATTGTACCGGGAAGGTTCTAGAAGGTTCCGGAGTGGGGCCCACCTGCATGGGGGGACCCACATGGACGTGGGTAGTGGGGTCAAGGCCCCACACCCCTGGTCAAGGCGCACCAAGATCCCCCCTTAGAAGGAATAAGATCATATCCCGAAGGGATAAGATCAAGATCCCTAAAAAGGGGGGATAACAATCGGTGGGGAAGGAAATAATGAGATTTCTTTCCTCCCACCTTGGCCAACGCCCCAATGGACTTGGAGGGCAAGAAACCAGACCCTCCACCCATATATATAGTGGGGAGGCGCATGGGAGCTATACACGAAGTTCTGGCACAGCCCTACCTCTCTTCCTACTCCTCCTCTCCCATGGTGCTTGGCGAAGCCCTGCTGGATTGCCACGCTCCTCCACCACCACCACGCCGTTGTGCTGCTGTTGGATGGAGTCTTCCTCAACCTCTCCCTATCTCCTTGCTGGATCAAGGCGTGGGAGACGTCACCGGGCTGTACGTGTGTTGAACGCGGAGGTGCCGTCCGTTCGGCACTAGGATCATCGGTGATTTGAATCACGACGAGTACGACTCCATCAACCCCGTTCACTTGAACGCTTCCGCTTAGCGATCTACAAGGGTATGTAGATGCACTCTCTTTCTACTCGTTGCTGGTCTCTCCATAGATAGATCTTGGTGACACGTAGGAAAATTTTGAATTTCTGCTACGTTCCCCAACAGTGGCATCATGAGCTAGGTCTATTGCGTAGATTCTTTGCACGAGTAGAACACAAAGTAGTTGTGGGCGTTGATGTTGTTCAATATGCTTAACGTTACTAGTCCAATCTTGTTTCGACGGTATTGTGGGATGAAGCGGCCCGGACCGACCTTACACGTACTCTTACGTGAGACAGGTTCCACCGATTGACATGCACTTGGTGCATAAGGTGGCTAGCGGGTGCCAGTCTCTCCCACTTTAGTCGGAACGGATTCGATGAAAAGGGTCCTTATGAAGGGTAAATAGCAATTGGCATATCACGTTGTGGTCTTGCGTAGGTAAGAAACGTTCTTGCTAGAAACCCATAGCAGCCACGTAAAACATGCAACAACAATTAGAGGACGTCTAACTTGTTTTTGCAGGGTATGCTATGTGATGTGATATGGCCAAAAAGGATGTGATGAATGATATATGTGATGTATGAGATTGATCATGTTCTTGTAATAGGATTCACGACTTGCATGTCGATGAGTATGACAACCGGCAGGAGCCATAGGAGTTGTCTTTATTTTTTGTATGACCTGCGTGTCATTGAAGAACGCCATGTAAACTACTTTACTTTATTGCTAAACGCGTTAGTCATAGAAGTAGAAGTAGTCGTTGGCGTGACAACTTCATGAAGACACGATGATGGAGATCATGATGATGGAGATCATGGTGTCATGCCGGTGACGATGATGATCATGGAGCCCCGAAGATGGAGATCAAAAGGAGCAAAGTGATGATGGCCATATCATGTCACTATTTGATTGCATGTGATGTTTATCATGTTTATACATCTTATTTGCTTAGAACGACGGTAGTAAATAAGATGATCCCTTACAACAATTTCAAGAAGTGTTCTCCCCTAACTATGCACCGTTGCGACAGTTCGTGTTTCGAAGCACCACGTGATGATCGGGTGTTAGATTCTAACGTTCACATACAACGGGTGTAAGACAGATTTACACACGCGAAACACTTAGGGTTAACTTGACGAGCCTAGCATGTACAGACATGGCCTCGGAACACGGAGACCGAAAGGTCGAACATGAGTCGTATAGAAGATACGATCAACATGAAGATGTTCACCGATGATGACTAGTCCGTCTCACGTGATGATCGGACACGGCCTAGTTTGACTCGGATCATGTAATCACTTAGATGACTAGAGGGATGTCTATCTGAGTGGGAGTTCATAAGATGAACTTAATTATCCTGAACATAATCAAAAGGTTTTTGCAAATTATGTCGTAGCTCACGCTATAGTTCTACTGTTTAGATATGTTCCTAGAGAAAAATTAGTTGAAAGTTGATAGTAGCAATTATGCGGACTAGGTCCGTAAACTGAGGATTGTCCTCATTGCTTCATAGAAGGCTTATGTCCTTAATGCACCGCTCAGTGTGCTGAACCTCGAACGTTGTCTGTGGTTGTTGCGAACATCTGACATACACGTTTTGATAACTACGTGATAGTTCAGTTAAACGGTTTAGAGTTGAGGCACCAAAGACGTTTTTGAAACATCGCGAAACATATGAGATGTTTTGAGGGCTGAAATTGGGATTTCAGGCTCGTGCCCATGTCAAGAGGTATAGGACCTCCGATGACTTTCTTAACCTGCAAACTAAGGAGAAAAGCTCAATTGTTGTGCTTGTGCTCAGATTGTCTGAGTACAACAATCGCTTGAATCGAGTGGGAGTTGATCTTCCAGATAAGACAGTGATGGTTCTCCAAAGTCATTGCCACCAAGCTGTTAGAGCTTCGTGATGAACTATAACATATCAGGGATAGATATGATGATCCTTGAGGTATTCGCAATGTTTGACACCGCGAAAGTAGAAATCAAGAAGGAGCATCAATTGTTGATGGTTGGTGAAACCACTAGTTTCAAGAAGGGCAAGGGCAAGAAGGGATACTTCATGAAACGGCAAATCAGCTGCTGCTCTAGTGAAGAAACCCAAGGTAAAACCCAAACCCAAGACTAAGTGCTTCTGTAATAAGGGGAACAACCACTAGAGCAGAATTACCCTAGATACTTGGTAGATAAGAAGGCTGGCAAGGTCGATAGAAGTATATTGGATATACATTATGTTAATGTGTACTTTACTAGTACTCCTAGTAGCACCAGGGTATTAGATACCGGTTCGGTTGCTAAGTGTTAGTAACTCGAAACAAAAGGCTACGGAATAAAACGGAGACTAGCTAAAGGTGAGCTGACGATATGTGTTGGAAGTGTTTCCAAGTTTGATGTGATCTAACATCGCACGCTCCCTCTACCATCAAGATTAGTATTAAACCTGAATAAGTGCTCTTGCACCTAAAGGAATGGTTTATTGAATTTTGATCGTAGGGATACACATTTTCATGCCAAAAGATATAAGATAGTAATGATAGTACCACCTACTTGTGGCACTGCCACGTAAGTCATATCGGTATAAAACGCATGAAGAAGCTCCATAATGATGGATCTTTGGGCTCACTCGTTTTTGAAAAGTTTGAGACATGCGAACCATGTCTATTGGTGTATATGCATGAAGAAACTCCATGCAAATGGACCATTTTGACTCACTTGATTTTGAATCACTTGGGACATGCAAATCATACCACACGGGCAAGATGACTGAAAAGCCTCGTTTTCAGTAAGATGGAACAAGATAGCAACTTGTTGGAAGTAATACATTTTGATGTGTACAGTCCAATGAGTGCTGAGGCATGTAGTGGATATTGTTATGTTCTTACTTCACAGATAATTTGAGTAGATGTTGAGTATATTTACTTGATGAATCACGAGTCTGAATTATTGAAAGGTTCAAGTAATTTCAGGGTGAAGTTGAAAGATCGTCGTGACAAGAGGATAAAATATCTATGATATGATCATAGAGATGAATATCTGAATTACGAGTTTGGCACAGAATTAAGACATTGTGGAAATAGTTTCACAACTAATACAGCCTGGAACACCATAGTGTGATGGTGAGTCCGAACATCATAGTTGCACCCTATTGGATATGATGCATACCATGATGTCTCTTATCGAAGTACCACTATAGTTTATGGGTTAGGCATTAGAGACAACCACATTCACTTTAAATAGGGCACCACGTAATTCCGTTGAGACGACACCGTTTAGAGAAACCTAAGTTGTCGTTTCTTAAAGGTTTGGGGCTGCGACGCTTATGTGAAAAGGTTTCAGGTTGATAAGCTCGAACCCAAAGCAGATAAAATGCATCTTCATAGGACACCCAAAAATAGTTGGGTATACCTCCTAATTCAGATCCGAAAGCAATAGGGATTGTTTCTTGAATCGGGTCCTTTTTCGAGGAAAGGTTTCTCTCGAAAAGTTGAGTGGGAGGATGGTGGAGACTTGATGAGGTTATTGAACCGTCACTTCAACAAGTGTGTAGCAGGGCACAGGAAGTTGTTCCTGTGGCACGTACACCAACAGAAGTGGAAGCTTATGATAGTGATCATGAAACTTCGGATCAAGTCACTACCAAACCTCGTGGGATGACAAGGATGCGTACTACTTCAGAGTGGTACGTAATCCTGTCTTGGAAGTCATGTTGCTAGACAACAATGAACCTATGAGCTATGGAGAAGCGATGGTGGGCCCGGATTCCGATAAATGGCTCAAGGCCATAAAACCCGAGAGAGGATCCATGTATGAAAACAAAGTGTAGACTTTGGAAGAACTACTTGATGGTCGTAAGGCTGTTAGGTACATATGGATTTTGAAAGGAAGACAGACAATGATGGTAAGTGTCACCATTGAGAAAGCTCGACTTGTCGTTAAGATGTTTTTCGACAAGTTCAAGGAGTTGACTACGATGAGACTTTCTCACTCGTAGCGATGCTAAGAGTCTGTTGGAATTATATTAGCAATTACTGCATTATTTATGAAATCTTGCAGATAGGATGTCAAAACATTGTTTCCTCGATGATTCTTGAGGAAAGGTTGTATGTGATACAACCGGAAGGTTTTGTCTATCCTGAAATATGCTAATAAGTATGCAAAGCTCCAGCAATCCTTCTGAGGACTGGAGTGAGCATCTCGGAGTTGGAATGTATGCTTGATGATGATCAAAGATTTTGGGTGTATACAAAGTTTATGAGAAACTTGTATTTCCAAAGAAGTGAGTGGGAGCACTATAGAATTTCTGATGAGTATATGTTGTTGACATATTAATGATCAGAAATGACGTAGAATTTCTGGAAAGCATATAGGGTTATTTGGAAAGTGTTTTCAATGGAAAACCTGGATTAAGCTACTTGAACATTGAGCATCAAGATCTATAAGGATAGATCAAAACGCTTAATGGTACTTTCAAATGAGCACATGCCTTGACGTGATCTTGAAGGTGTTCAAGATGGATCAGTCAAAAAAGGAGTTCTTGCCTGAGTTGTAAGGTACGAAGTTAAGGGCATCCATACCTGAGCCCTTGGCGCCTCCCTCCCTCCCGTGACACCTCCTCCTCTCCCGTAGGTGCTTGGCGAAGCCCTGCAGGATTGCCACGCTCCTCCATCACCACCACGCCGTTGTGCTGCTGCTGGATGGAGTCTTCCTCAACCTCTCCCTCTCTCCTTGCTGGATCAAGGCGTGGGAGACATCGTCGAGCTGTACGTGTGTTGAACGCGGAGGTGCTGTCCGTTCGGCACTAGGATCATCGGTGATCTGAATCACGACGAGTACGACTCCATCAACCCCGTTCACTTGAACGCTTCCGCTTAGCGATCTACAAGGGTATGTAGATGCACTCCCCTTTCTACTCGTTGCTGGTCTCTCCATAGATAGATCTTGGTGTTACGTAGGAATTTTTTTGAATTTCTGCTACGTTCCCCAACAGTGGCATCATGAGCTAGGTCTATTGCGTAGATTCTTTGCACGAGTAGAACACAAAGTAGTTGTGGGCGTTGATGTTGTTCAATATGCTTACCGTTACTAGTCCAATCTTGTTTCGACGGTATTGTGGGATGAAGCGGCCCGGACCGACCTTACACGTACTCTTACGTGAGACAGGTTCCACCGATTGACATGCACTTGGTGCATAAGGTGGCTAGCGGGTGCCAGTCTCTCCCACTTTAGTCGGAACGGATTCGATGAAAAGGGTCCTTATGAAGGGTAAATAGCAATTGGCACATCACGTTGTGGTCTTGCGTAGGTAAGAAACGTTCTTGCTAGAAACCCATAGCAGCCACGTAAAACATGCAACAACAATTAGAGGACGTCTAACTTGTTTTTGCAGGGTATGCTATGTGATGTGATATGGCCAAGAAGAATGTGATGAATGATATGTGATGTATGAGATTGATCATGTTCTTGTAATAGGATTCACGACTTGCATGTCGATGAGTATGACAACCGGCAGGAGCCATAGGAGTTGTCTTTATTTATTGTATGACCTGCGTGTCATTGAAGAACGCCATGTAAACTACTTTACTTTATTGCTAAACGCGTTAGTCATAGAAGTAGAAGTAGTCGTTGGCGTGACAACTTCATGAAGACACGATGATGGAGATCATGATGATGGAGATCATGGTGTCGTGCCGGTGACGATGATGATCATGGAGCCCCGAAGATGAAGATCAAAAGGAGCAAAATGATATTGGCCATATCATGTCACTATTTGATTGCATGTGATGTTTATCATGTTTACGCATCTTGTTTGCTTAGGACGACGGTAGTAAATAAGATGATCCCTTACAAAATTTCAAGAAGTGTTCTCCCCTAACTGTGCACCGTTGCTACAGTTCGTCGCTTCTAAGCACCACGTGATGATCGGGTGTGATGGATTCTTACGTTCACATACAACGGGTGTAAGACAGTTTTACACAGCGAAAACACTTAGGGTTAACTTGACGAGCCTAGCATGTGCAGACATGGCCTCGGAACACGGAGACCGAAAGGTCGAGCATGAGTCGTATGGTAGATACGATCAACATGAAGATGTTCACCGATGATGACTAGTCCGTCTCACGTGATGATCGGACACGGCCTAGTTGACTCGGATCATGTGATCACTTAGATGACCAGAGGGATGTCTATCTAAGTGGGAGTTCATAAGATGAACTTAATTATCCTGAACATAGTCAAAAGACCTTTTGCAAATTATGTCGTAAGCTCGCGCTTTAGTTCCACTGTTTAGATATGTTCCTAGAGAAAATATAGTTGAAAGTTGATAGTAGCGATTATGCGATCGGTAGAAAGCTTATGTCCTTAATGCACCGCTCAGTGTGCTGAACCCCAACATCGTTTGTCGATGTTGCGAACATTGGACATACACGTTTTGATAACTACGTGATAGTTCAATTAAATGGTTTAAGTAGAGGCACCAAAGACGTTTTCGAAACGTCATGGAACATATGAGATGTTTCGAGGGCTGAAATTGGGATTTCAGGCTCGTGCCCACGTCAATAGGTATAAGACCTCCGACGATTTTCTTAGCCTGCAAACTAAGGGAGAAAAGCTCAATCGTTGAGCTTGTGCTCAGATTGTCTGAGCACAACAATCACTTGAATCAAATGGGAGTTGATCCTCCAGATGAGATAGTGATGTTTCCCCAAAGTCATTGCCACCAAGCTGCTAGAGCTTCGTGATTAACTATAACATATCAGGGATAGATATGATGATCCTTGAAATATTCATGATGTTTGACACCGCGAAAGTAGAAATCAAGAAGGAGCATCAATTGTTGATGGTTGGTGAAACCACTAGTTTCAAGAAGGGCAAGGGAACAAAGGGATACTTCATGAAACGGCAATTCAGCTGTTGCTCTAGTGAAGAAACCCAAGGTTGAACCCAAACCCGAGACTAAGTGCTTCTGTAATAAGGCGAACAACCACTGGAGCAGCATTACCCTAGATACTTGGTAGATGAGAAGGCTGGCAAGGTCGATAGAAGTATATTGGATATACATTATGTTAATGTGTACTTTACTAGTACTCCTAGTAGCACCAGGGTATTGGATACCGGTTCGGTTGCTAAGTGTTAGTAACTCAAAATAAAAGCTACGGAATAAACGGAGACTACCTAAAGGTGAGCTGACGATATATGTTGGAAGTGTTTCCAAGGTTGATATGATCAAGCATCGCACGCTCCCTCTACCACCGAGATTGGTGTTTGCGTTGAGCATAGACATGATTGGATTATGTCTATCGCAATACGGTTATTCATTTAAGGAGAATAATGGTTACTCTATTTTTGAATAATACCTTCAATGGTCTTGCACCTAAAGGAATGGTTTATTGAATCTCGGTCGTAGTGATACACATTTTCATGCCAAAAGATATAAGATAGTAATGATAGTACCACTTACTTGTGGCACTGCCATGTAAGTCATAATGGTATAAAACACATGAAGAAGCTCCATGTTGATGGATCTTTGGACTCACTCGTTTTTGAAAAGTTTGAGACATGCGAACCATGTCTATTGGTGTATATGCATGAAGAAACTCCATGCAAATGGATCGTTCGGACTCACTTGATTTTGAATCACTTGAGATATGCAAATCATACCACATGGGCAAGATGACTGAAAAGCCTCATTTTCAGTAAGATGGAACAAGATAGCAACTTGTTGGAAGTAACACATTTTGATGTGTGCAGTCGAATGAGTGCTGAGGCATGCAGTGAATATCATTATGTTCTTACTTCACAGATGATTCGAGTAAATGTTGAGTATATTTACTTGATGAAACACAAGTCTGAATTATTGAATGGTTCAAGTAATTTCAGAGTGAAGTAGCGGATCATTGTGACAAGAGGATAAAATGTCTATGATATGATCATAGAGATGAATATCTGAGTTATGAGTTTTGGCACACAATTAAGACATTGTGAAAATTGTTTCGCAATTAATACCGCCTGGAACACCATAATGTGATGGTGTGTCCGAACATCATAGTTGCACCCTATTGGATATGGTGCGTACCATGATGTCTCTTATCGAATTACCACTATCGTTCATGGGTTAGGCATTAGAGACAACCACATTCACTTTAAATAGGGCACCACGTAATTCCGATGAGATGACACCGTATGAATTATGGTTTAGAGAAACCTAAGTTGTCGTTTCTTAAAAGTTTGGGGCTGCGACGCTTATATGAAAAAGTTTTAGGTTGATAAGCTCGAACCCAAAGCGGATAAAATGCATCTTCATAGGAAACCCAAAACAGTTGGGTATACCTCCTAATTCAGATCTGAAAGCAATATGGATTGTTTCTAGAATCGGGTCCTTTCTCGAGGAAAAGTTTCTCTCGAAAGAATTGAGTGGGAGGATGGTGGAGACTTGATGAGGTTATTGAACCGTCTCTTCAACTAGTGTGTGACAGGGCACATGGAGTTGTTCCTGTGGCACCTACACCAATTGAAGTGGAAGCTTATGATATTGATCATGAAACTTCGGATCAAGTCACTCCCAAACCTCGTAGGATGACAAGGATGCGTACTACTTCAGAGTGGTACGTAATCCTGTCTTGAAGGTCATGTTGCTAGACAACAATGAACCTACGAGCTATGGAGAAGCGATGGTGGGCCCGGATTCCGATAAATGGCTTGAGGCCATAAAATCTGAGAGAGGATCCATGTATGAAAACAAAGTGTAGACTTTGGCAGAACGACTCGATGGTCGTAAGGCTAATGAGTACAGATGGATTTCAAAAGGAAGACGGACAATGATGGTAAATGTCACCATTAAGAAAGCTCGACTTGTCGTTAATATGTTTTCCGACAAGTTCAAGGAGTTGACTACGATGAGATTTTCTCACTCGTAGCGATGCTAAGAGTCTGTTGGAATTATATTAGCGATTACTGCATTATTTATGAAATCTTGCAGATAGGATGTCAAAACATTGTTTCCTCGACGATTTTAATGAGGAAAGGTTGTATGTGATACAACCGGAAGGTTTTGTCAATCCCGAAAGATGCTAATAAGTATGCAAAGCTCCAGCAATCCTTCTAAGGACTGGAGTGAGCATCTCGGAGTTGGAATGTATGCTTTGATGATGATCAAAAATTTTGGGTTTGTACAAAGTTTATGAGAAACTTGTATTTCCAAAGAAGTGAGTGGGAGCACTATAGAATTTCTGATGAGTATATGTTGTTGACATATTGTTGATCAGAAATGACGTAGAATTTCTGGAAAGCATATAGGGTTATTTTGAAAGTGTTTTTCAATGGAAATCCTGGATTAAGCTACTTGAAAATTGAGCATCAAGATCTATAAGGATAGATCAAAATGCTTAATAATACTTTCAAATGAGCACATACCTTGACATGATCTTGAAGGTGTTCAAGATGGACCAGTCAAAGAAGGAGTTCTTGCCTGAGTTGTAAGGTATGAAGTTAAGACTTAAAGCTCGACCACGGCAGAATAGAGAGAAAGGACGAAGGTCGTCCCCTATGCTTAAGACATAGGCTCTTCAGTATGCTATGCTGTGTACCGCACCTGAAGTGTGCCTTGCCATGAGTCAGTCAAGGGGTACAAGAGTGATCCAAGAATGGCTCACAGGACAGCGGTCAAAGTTATCCTTAGTAATTAGTGGACTAAGGAATTTTCTCGATTATGGAGGTGGTAAAAGAGTTCGTCGTAAAGGTTACGATGATGCAAGCTTGACACCTATCCGGATAGCTCTGAGTAGAGAGACCGGATACATATAATGGAGCAATAATTTAGAATAGCTCCAAGTAGAACAGTTGTTTGGAATAGCTCCAAATAGAGCGTGGTAGCTGCATCTAGGAGATGACATAGAGATTTGTAAAGCACACACGGATCTGAAAGGTTCAGACCCGTTGACTAAAACCTCTCTCACAAGCAACATGATCAAACATAAAACTCATTGAGTGTTAATCACATAGTGATGTGAACTAGACTACTGACTCTAGTAAACTCTTGGGTATTAGTCACATGGCGATGTGACTTGTGAGTGTTAATCACATGGCGATGTGAACTAGATTATTGACTCTAGTGCAAGTGGGAGACTGTTGGAAATATGCCCTAGAGGCAATAATAAAAGTATTATTATTATATTTCCTTGTTCATGATAATTGTCTTTTATTCATGCTATAACTGTATTATCCGGAAATCGTAATACACGTGTGAATACATAGACCACAATATGTCCCTAGTGAGCCTCTAGTTGACTAGCTCGTTGTGATCAACTGATAGTCATGGTTTCCTGGCTATGGACATTGGATGTCGTTGATAACGGGATCACATCATTAGGAGAATGATGTGATGGACAAGACCCAATCCTAAGACTAGCACAAAAGATCGTGTAGTTCATTTGCTAGAGCTTTGCCAATGTCAAGTATCTCTTCCTTCGACCATGAGAGCGTGTAACTCCTGGATACCGTAGGAGTGCTTTGGGTGTATCAAACGTCACAACGTAACTGGGTGACTATAAAGGTGCACTACAGGTATCTCCGAAAGTATCTATTGTTTTATGCGGATCGAGACTGGGATTTGTCACTTCGTGTAAACGGAGAGGTATCTCTGGGCCCACTCGGTAGGACATCATCATATGCGCAATGTGACCAAGGAGTTGATCACGGGATGATGTGTTACGGAACGAGTAAAGTGACTTGCCGGTAACGAGATTGAACAAGGTATTGGATACCGACGATCGAATCTTGGGCAAGTAACATACCGATAGACAAAGGGAATTGAATACGGGATTGATTAAGTCCTTGACATCGTGGTTCATCCGATGAGATCATCGTGGAACATGTGGGAGCCATCATGGGTATCCAGATCCCGCTGTTGGTTATTGACCGGAGAACGTCTCGGCCATGTCTACATGTCTCCCGAACACGTAGGGTCTACACACTTAAGGTTCGATGACGCTAGGGTTATAAAGGAAGTTTGTATGTGGTTACCGAATGCTGTTCGGAGTCCCGGATGAGATCCCGGACGTCACGAGGAGTTCCAGAATGGTCCGGAGGTAAAGATTTATATATGGGAAGTCCTATTTTGGCCACCGGAAAATGTTCGGGATTTTTCGGTATTGTACCGGGAAGGTTCTAGAAGGTTCCGGAGTGGGGCCCACCTGCATGGGGGACCCACATGGACGTGGGTAGTGGGGGCAAGGCCCCACACCCCTGGTCAAGGCGCACCAAGATCCCCCCTTAGAAGGAATAAGATCATATCCCGAAGGGATAAGATCAAGATCCCTAAAAAGGGGGGATAACAATCGGTGGGGAAGGAAATAATGAGATTTCTTTCCTCCCACCTTGGCCAACGCCCCAATGGACTTGGAGGGCAAGAAACCAGCCCCTCCACCCCTATATATAGTGGGGAGGCGCATGGGAGCTATACACGAAGTTCTGGCACAGCCCTACCTCTCTTCCTACTCCTCCTCTCCCATGGTGCTTGGCGAAGCCCTGCTAGATTGCCACGCTCCTCCACCACCACCACGCCGTTGTGCTGCTGTTGGATGGAGTCTTCCTCAACCTCTCCCTCTCTCCTTGCTGGATCAAAGCGTGGGAGACGTCACCGGGCTGTACGTGTGTTGAACACGGAGGTGCCGTCCGTTCGGCACTAGGATCATCGGTGATTTGAATCACGACGAGTACGACTCCATCAACCCCGTTCACTTGAACGCTTCCGCTTAGCGATCTACAAGGGTATGTAGATGCACTCTCTTTCTACTCGTTGCTGGTCTCTCCATAGATAGATCTTGGTGACACGTAGGAAAATTTTGAATTTCTGCTACGTTCCCCAACAACCACATCATCACCACCGCATGCCGCCAACGCCGCTCCGACAACCTCTGCCCTGGACGGCGCCGCCCGAGCCAGACACGCGCGCCAGCTTGCCCCTTGAGCAGTATGGAGTTCGTCGGAGTGCGTCGACCAGCCCCAACCACCTCCACGTCGCCCTAGCTACAGAATGGCGGTTCGCCCACGTCCCTATCCACTGCCGCCGCGGAACCAACCTCATTGCACTATAAAAGGAGACCCCCGAGCTCATCTAAGCACCCAGGCGACCTCAGTCCACTCCTCCAGAGCCCCCATGGCCAGCCGTCGTCAGGGAAGGCCGTCTTTCTTGTCTCCGGCAGGTTCAGCCACCGTCACACTCCGGCGCCATTCACCGCGAGCAGGCCCTCCCCTACCCTTCTAGCACCACCGTTCGGTTCGTCTCGATCTTGTGGAGCCGCCCAACCACTCAACTTTGACGGGGATCCACTGTAGCCCAAACCCCCATCTCACCCGACGCTGCTGTCCGCCGGGAAGCTCGTCGCCGGCAACTCCGTCCACGTCGGTGACCATGGAGGGTACCCACGGGTTCGCCTCGACCACCTGAGCACACCCATGCGCTCAGATCCCCGAGGGATGCCTCCGTTCGCCGGCGAGCCTCACCGGAGCTTCGCCTCTGTTCGGTCGGAGGAGACGGCGCGCGCGTGGACTGGTCAAACCTGACCAGTGGGCCAGGCGGGCCCACTGTCAGTGACCCAGCCCCGCTGCCACGTGTTTTAAGCGGAAGCATAAAAGCAGAGTACGCCTTCGACGTGTTCAGATTCGAAACGTTTTTCTTTTTTCTTTTTTATTTTAAAAACAGAATTTGACCAAAACTTTGGCTGGCTATATCTTTTAAAATAAAACTCCAAATGAGTTGATTCTTTTTCCTACCTCTCTCAAATTTAGTCTAGTTTGTTTTAAGATTTATTTGAAAAAAATTCAGACAACATTTTTTATACTGTTTTGAAACTATGTTTTAATTTGAATAATTTCAAAAATAGGTTTTTGAAGAAGAATGCAACTTTCAAAATATGCACCCCCACTTGCATACCCTTGAAGGCAAGCTTTCTGAACCCTGGCATAATATTTTTGTGTGTTGGTTAATACGTTTATAACACCACCTTATTTCAGAGAACTCGTTATTTTATGTGGTGATACGATCATTTGCATGAATGCATATTGGAGATTTCTTGCTGTTGGAAATGGATATACTTGTGATGGTAATCGTCCTCGTATGCCTTGCATGCATGCCGGAAAGAAATCCGAGAAAGCCTCTGCCTTGGGTAGGCGTGAGCTTTCCCCCGGTCTCCGTCGGGACGGTTATGTCCGGTATGGCATAGTAAGGTATAATGAGTGGTGATTCTGTTGGTTGAAATATATTTGTTATACATATCATGCAGGGAATTTATAAACCTCCTGAGTCGACCGTAGATCGAGTCTTGTTCCAGTAACCCCCATACTTGTTTCGTACTACCACTTGTCCCTGCCGCGAGTAGGGTATGGTCCAGTAAGTTGTCAACCCCTTTCTTGGCACACACCTTACAGAGGGGCCATGGTGGAAGATACCAGATGCATCGGGTAGGCATGCCACCTGGTCCGGGGGCATGGGTGTTTCCGGTTGGGACCGAGAGGGGGGCACCCCTTAGAGCGTGCGATAAAAATTTGATCCCATGCTACGCGAGGTTGTAGCCTCCCCACTTAGAGTTTTGCTTGACAGGTGTCGTGGGTGATTCCAGACACCGGTAAGTTAAGCTGGTGTGTGCAAGTCAGGTGTGTTTTCAATTAAAAGACCGTAGACGGAATTAGTCCCGATGGACTAACGGAATCCGTTACTCGTGGGTAAAGAGTACACCCTTTGCAGAGGTTAAATCTATTCGAATAGCCGTGTCCATGGTTAAGGACCACAGTCTGGGATGGGCCAAGTGTCGGTCTTAGTGTCGGTCTTCGGAGGAGAAACTACTAAACCAGAACTTGGATCATGACTGATGACTTGTGATGATTATGTTTATTTTTATTATGGACTAACCCACTATATTATTTGAATTATTGAGTATCCCTGGGATGGTTCTACCTCCTGGATATTCACTGTGATCATTTTACTTTATAAGCCCTTTATGTGGCGTCGCCGAGACACCCGACTGTGGCATGCTTGTTATTTATTTACTTTATAAGCCCTTTATGTGGTGTCGCTGAGACGCCCGACTGTGGCATGCTTATTATTTATTTACCTTATAAGCCCTTTATGTGGTGTCGTTCAGATGCCCGACTGAGGCATGCTCATTATTTACCAACCTTTCGAGGCGTCGCTTCAGACACCCGATCGGTGCATTTATTACTGCTCCGTTATTGCATATTCATGTATATAAATAGCCTGCTTGCGTGCATTCAGAGATTTTTATTTTATGACTGACGTGTCATCATAGAATATTTCAGAGCATGATTATCGTTTGTTCTATTATACCTGTGTTCAGAATGTTTGCGAGTACATTCAAAAGTACTCACTGGCTTGTCCGTGGCTATTGTCTTGGCCAGATTTCTTGCGTGGAGAGGAGCGTTGCGAAGACAGCCCCAGAACCTAAGCAATAGTGATGGCAGCCTCGCGAAGATAGGAGTTAACCTGGTCTGATGTTCCTGTGGGAAATGGAGTCCCATAGACGCTGATGATCCACAAACCGCTTCCGCCATCAACCATTAGAAACCATTTGTCGTACTCATAGGCCAGAATGGTCTTGTACTACATATTATGTATTTTTGCTTGGAATTTCTGTATCAAGTTGGTGCCTCATCAACTAACAGTAATCCTGGGGCTGGTGAGCACAAAGACCATTTTCTGGAAATTAATGTCCCGAAAATCCGGTCCTGACAAACTTGGTATTAGAGCCAGGCTGACCATTGGCTAATCCTATCTTAGCCTGGTCGAAAAACCTAGGTTAGCCAACCCACTAGACCTTAACCTAACCCCAGCCAAGCTTCTCGTGCAAGATAGCCACACAGTGGCCCCGACACCTTTGGCAATTGGTGACCAACCTATCAGCCCAGCCTATCGATCATGCGCCAGTGACCGACCCCTATATTGTCCCATTCGCAAGCGTGCGAAGGAAGACTCCGTCCCCTTTTTCTATAAAAAGGGCACGCTAGCCTCAACACAGCACAACACAAACTCTTTTCCCAAACCGAGCTATAATGCCTGGCCCCGTCATGCACAATGAGACCATAGCAAACAACCTTGGAGGTTTTGTGACCGTGCTAGCAAACCTCACCCGCCGTGCCTTTGCCTTAGAAGAGCCCCCAGAATATGTGGTGTACCAAGGAGCCATGAGCGGTGAAAGCCGTCAATTCTGGGCCACCGTGCACATCTATGGTAGGGGTCTATCTCCAGAACGCCCCTACAGATTCACCGGAAGGACGACTTCCTTTGAGCCACAAGCCATCCAACTAGCGGCTCGAGAGGCTATAGTTCAACTCCGGCACTTGTCGCCCAGGGTTAACTGTCGCTCGTTCTACTACTACCCCAGCCACGACAGGTATGGTAGACCACCCCAAGTTGCCAATGGAGATCACGAGACGGATCCTACATTATTGCATCTGGTGCGCTATGTAAGTGCACTAGAGGATATGTTCTATCAAATCACCCTTGATTTGATCGCAGCTCGTGGAGAACTGATCCGCAGAGCCCCAGCGAGAAGAGAAGATGAGCCCGACGCCGACAACCCAGTCGTGCTATTCGTACAACCAATTGAGACCTTGAGGTCAGCCCCAACCATCAACCAAGGTGCTTTGATGACCCCAGAAGTGCTCCGTCGCCTTTTGGGAACGCACTCCAACGGGATTGTGGCCAACAATCCCCGTGATGGTCATCATCGCTACCCCGACCCTGCAGTCCCTCAACCCCCTCCAGCTAATCCCGACAGTGAAAACCATGGAGAAACCTCGACGTCCATGAGGCAAGCCCGATTAGATATTAACGAGGTAGACCGAGTCACTCGAGCAGTACCGACTCTTAGTATGTCCTCGCCTTATAACTGTGTGATCCTGTATCGCCATAATTAAATGTTGTTGCTTGTGCGCCCCTGTTTTTAAATAGTAGCCATGCATGAGTACGTTGGTGTGCGATTGCTTTTTTTTATTTCGGGTCTAGCCACCAAAAACCAACCTCGACGACACAAAAGTTTGTGCTATGAGTAAACTTTTTAGTTTTAACTGACAGGAAAAATATTTTCAAAGACAACTCTCAACAAATCTCGAGGATGAGATTTTTCTTAAGGGGGGTAGTGTTGTGACACCCCAAAAATTTAACCATGTTTTATTTATTAAAATTTTGCCAGGAAACTTAAACTTTTATTTTCTAATTTTCTTTTGATTTCAGAACCATTCTTTTCTTTATTATTATGGAGTTTTTACCCCAAGTGAAGACTTTTCAATCATTATTGGACTTATTTACCCGCTCGATGAAAACGATTCTTTTATCAGTGGGATTATTTATATAATTATTTTTCCTGAGCTTTATTTCTCTAAAATGGTTTTTTCTTTAGTTTTAGGGTCCCATTTGCACTGCAACCCTTTTATAAATTCATTTAAAAATCCCACCAAAATTTGGAGATGTCATGTGATGTTTTTAAATCACTTTTATGCAAAAATATATTTCATTCATTGGATATTTTGAGCTCTACATCAAATTTTCAAATCTGGTCCAGTGGGCAATTTTTCACTACAACCTATTTAAATATTCTTTTAAAGCTTCCACCAAAATTATGGGATGTCTGTAGGAGTATATTATTCATCTTTTTGCAAAAACCCAGTGTTTTCTTTGAAAAATTTGAGTGAATCAACCTCATTTTCATTCTGGTCCAACTTGATGATTTGTACTGCAACCATATTTTTGCTTGCTCTTTTTCCCTTGATTCTTCCCCCTGCTTGTAGACCACCCTGCAAAACCCCTAAGTCCAGAAGAGTGTACACATTGGATGATTTTAAGTGCTTGCAATCATGCCTTTGACTTTTTGTCCAAAACTTAAGATTTGCAAAACTTGCACTAACAAGTTTCTGTTTTTGACAAACTAACTTTACCACCCTCTTATTCATCCAAAGAGACTATGATCTGGGGACTTTGGCCACCCCAAGAGTTGCCTAGAGGCTCCTGACATTCTGTCGAACACCTTGAGTTCATGAACAGAATTGACATGCTCATGAGTTTGCATTACAGACTTGCCACAACAGCGAAACGAGCATGTCCACTAGCATCCCAGCTACCACTAGCCTAGATCTGTTGGTCACTAGCCCCTCCTATGCCCTCTAGCACACACTGGCATTTGGCCGAACGGTTGGCGTGCGTGCTATGGGCGCGGCCAGAGCGCGCGTTTTGCACGTGCGTGCGCCCGAGCCGCCGCGTCTCGCTGCCGCCTCCCCTGCACCCGTTCTGGCCCCTCCCACTCACAGCCAGCGTCCCGACCCCTCCCTCGCCGCAGAGCCACCCTGGCCCCCCTTCTGGCACACCACAGCATCACCACCGCATGCCGCCACCGCCGCCCCGACAAACTCTGCCCTGGACGGCGCCGCCCGAGCCACACACGCGCGCCAGCTCGCCCCTTGAGGAGTATGGAGTTCGTCGGAGTGTGCTAACTAGCCCCAACCACCTCCACGTCGCCCCTAGCTACAGAACGGCGGTTCGCCGATGTCCCTATCCACTGCCGCCACGGAACCGACCTCGTTGCACTATAAAAGGAGACCCCCGAGCTCATCTAAGCACCCAGGCGACCTCAGTCCACTCCTCCAGAGCCCCCATGGCCAGCGGTCGACCAGGGAAGGCCGTCTTTCCCGTCTCCGGCAGGTTCGGCCGCCGTCACTCTCCGGCGCCATTTGCCATGAGAAGGCCCTCCCCTACCCTTCCAGCACCACCGTTCGGTTCGTCTCGATCTTGCGGAGCCGCTCAACCACTCAACTTTGACGGGGATCCACCGTAGCCCAAACCCCCATCTCACCCGACGCCGCCGTCCGCCGGGAAGCTCGTCGCCGGCAACTCCGTCCACGTCGGCGACCATGGAGGGTACCCACGGGTTCGCCTCGACCACCTGAGCACACCCATCCGCTCAGATCCCCGAGGGATGCCTCCATTCGCCGGCGAGCCTCGCCGGAGCTCCGCCTCTGTTCGGTCGGAGGAGACGGCGCGCGCGTGGACTGGTCAAACCTGACTAGTGGGCCAGGCGGGCCCACTGTCAGTGACCCAGCCCCGCTGCCACGTGTTTTAAGCGGAAGCGTAAAAGTAGAGTACGCCTTCGACGTGTTCAGATTTGAAACGTTTTTCTTTTTTCTGTTTTATTTTAAAAACAGAATTTGACTGGCTATAACTTTTAAAATAAAACTCCAAATGAGTTGATTCTTTTTCCTACCTCTCTCAAATTTAGTCTAGTTTATTTTGAGATTTATTTGAAAAAATTCAGACAACGTTTTTTATACTATTTTGAAACTATGTTTTAATTTGAATAATTTCAAAAATAGGTTTTTGAAGAAGAAGGCAACTTTCAAAATATGCACCCCCACTTGCATACCCTTGAAGGCAAGCTTTCTGAACCCTGGCATAATATTTTTGTGTGTTGGTTAATACGTTTATAACACCACCTTATTTCGGAGAACTCGTTAGTTTATGTGGTGATACGATCATTTGCTGTTCCTGTGGGAAATGGAGTCCCATAGACGCTGATGATCCACAAACCGCTTCCGTCGTCAACCATTAGAAACCATTTGTCGTACTCATAGGCCAGAATGGTCTTGTACTACATATTATGTATTTTTGCTTGGAATTTCTCTATCAAGTTGGTGCCTCGTCAGCTAACAGTAATCCTAGGGCTGGTGAGCACAAGGACCATTTTCTGGAAATTAATGTCCCGAAAATCCGGTCCTGACATCCCGACTGTCAGACACTTCCTTGCCTGCGAAGATGTAGCTGGTGGGTCCTAGCAGTCAGGGGGCGAATCGTTTTTATTGCCCGGACGCACTTCCTTGCATGCAAAGATGTAGCTGGTGGGTCCCAGCAGTCAAGGGGGAAACGTTTTTTTCGTGAAATACGGTGGCCCGTCCGGTGGGTCCCCGCTGTCAGGTGGAGGAATAATTATTTTGCGCGTAATAAGGAGGCACTTCCTTGCTGCGGCCGTGGACCCAGCTATCAGCCTCTCCACGTATAGTCCACGTCCGATCAAAGCCGTTCCTTGACCACATTGACCATGCCACGCCATGAGCACCAGGGCGGTGGACGACGGCGAGGCCTAGGAAGGGGATGACGCGGAGCCGGGGAAGATGCAGCAGTGGAAGCCCGCATGGAGAGGAGTACAAGGGTTCACTGGTTCGGCTGCGGTGTGAGGCTGCCGTCGCTGCAGGGCCTGGCCAGTGGTGGGAATAGTAGGGGGCGGTGAGGCCTCCGCGGTAGCACAGCCGGCCACAGGAGGCAGGAGCATGCGGCACGACCGGCGCTGCTTTGGGCGACTGGAGCAAGAAGACAGAGGTTGAAGAAGCACTAAGGCCGTTGGATGGACATCGTACGATCACTAGAGCTAGAATCATTCATATTGACTAAGTTGACAAAGCCCTCTGTCGGTGTCAAAACTGGCGGATCTCGGGTAGGGGGTCCCGAACTGTGCGTCTAGGCGGATGGTAACAGGAGACGAGGGACACGATGTTTTACCCAGGTTGGGGCCCTCTTGATGGAGGTAAAACCCTACGTCCTGCTTGATTAATATTGAAGATGTGTGTTACAAGAGTGGATCTACCACGAGATCAAGGAGGCTAAACCCTAGAAGCTAGCCTATGGTATGATTGTTGTAATGGTTGTTCGTCCTACGGACTAAAGCCCTCCGGTTTATATAGACACCGGAGAGGGCTAGGGTTACACATAGTCGGTTACAATGGTAGGAGATCTACATATCCGTATCACCAAGCTTGCCTTCCACGCCAAGGAAAGTCCCATCTGGACACGGGACGAAGTCTTCAATCTTGTATCTTCATAGTCTTGGAGTCCGGCTGACGATGATAGTCCGGCCGTCCGGACACCCCCTAGTCTAGGACTCCCTTAGTAGCCCCTGAACCAGGCTTCAATGACGATGAGTCCGGCGCGCATATTGTTCGGCATTGCAAGGCGGGTTCTTCCTCCGAATAATCCATAGAAGATTGCGAACACCAGGATAGTGTCTGGCTCTGCAAAATAAATTACACATTCCACCGTAGAGAGAATAATATGTACACAAGTTCAATCTGCTGACGTATTTTGTGGTATGACATCACACCACTACCAAGCCTTTACTTGAATTGTTTTTTATTATACCACCTCAGCGCGTTTAGCGAAGCGGTTTCCTTGGAACGTCTTGTCGAAGCAGAGATCGTGTTCCCCTTATTCCGGGATTCCCATCAATACGGACGTGGGTAACCCAACCGCGCCATTGATGGTGGCGCTTGGGGGATAAGCGATTTTTACCAGGCTGGTGGGGACGCATAGTCTTCGTCCGCCCATATATAAGGGGATAAGGATCCACCTTTTTTACCTACGCCTTCTTCCTCCCTTGCTTATCCATCTTCGCGCACTCGAGCTCCAGCGCCCAAGTTCGCGCATCTCGTTTCAACCTTCTCCAGTCATGTCCGGAGCGGGAGGCAAGTGGATGGCCTCCTCCGTCACGGAGGGGCACATCGAAAGGCTGCGCGGCGCCGGATACCTGTCCAGCGACATCGCGCACCGTCTCCCCAACAAGGGGTAGCTCATCCCTACCCCCAGGCCCCATGAGAGGGTGGTCTTCCTTCCCCATTTCCTCCGCGGACTGGGGTTTCCACTTCATCCCTTTGTCCGGGGGCTCATGTTCTACTACGGCCTAGATTTCCACGATCTGGCGCCAAACTTCATCCTCAACATCTCGGCATTTATCATCGTGTGTGAGGCCTTCCTCTGCATCCAGCCCCACTTCGGCTTGTGGCTCAAGACCTTCAATGTCAAGCCGAAGGTAGTAAAGGGGAATCAGGCAGAGTGCGGAGGCGCCATGGTGGGTAAGATACCCAATGTCGTCTGGCTCGAGGGCGCCTTCGTGGAAACCATCAAGGGATGGCAATCGGGGTGGTTCTACATCACCGAGCCGCGTGACCCCAAATGGGTAGCGGCCCCCGAATTTAGATCTGGAATCCCCACGCGGCTCACCTCTTGGAAGGAGAGTGGCCTGGCCTGGGGCGATTTGGAGGAGTTGACCGGACTCCAAGCCTGTATCCAGAAGCTGGTGAACAAGAAGCTCAAGCTTGTCAACGTGGTCCAAGTCATGCTCATCCGCCGGATTCTCCCGTGCCAAGAACGGGCATTTAAATTGTGGGAGTTCAATCCGGCACAGCACCAAACCTTGAGCAGGCTGTTCGACACTAGGTACGAAGATGCCTGGAAGGTGCTCTTCAAGGGCACCAAAGCTCCCGCATCCGCCACTGAAGATCGCGGATTTCACTCGCAGCGTCCAGCTGACGAGGTAAGTGATTCTACCCCTTTACGGGACACTTGTTTTTAATAGTTTGACCTTACGCGGGATTTAATCTCCCCTTTCCTTTGATAGGACTGGAGGAAGAAGGCCGAGCAGATTATCTGTCCGGCTCCCCTGCCAGAAAACCCAGCAGATGACCGTCTAGCGGGGCTGCTGGTTCCGGCACCGCATGTGGTGCCGGAGAAGAAGGCCAAGAAGGAGGCCACGGGTACTCAAAAGAGTTCTCATTTTCAGGTGTCCGATGACTCCAAGGCGGACTCCTCTCCCGTAGGCGAGGAGGAGAAAGAAGGCTCTCCCCTGGAGGGGGGAGAGAGGAAGAGGAAGGCTTCCCCAACGGGGGAAGCCAAAGGGTCCAAGAGGGGAAGGACCCTTCCTCCGGACAGCTCCGCCAACGCCAACGTCGGCGACGAGGAGTGGCCCTCAAGGGCCAAGCCCCTGGCAAGATCGTAAGTATCCGGATTCCTGAGTGATTTGTAATTTCTTTTTTGTGCCACGTAGTGTCCTTCTAATGCCGCATACTATCTGTAGCCCGGTCGAGGAGGACCTTCCCACTTCATCCAGCAGGTCCTTGGCCCCGTCGGATGTAGATTCCATCCCGACCACCTCCACCCCTCGCGATGCAGAGGACGCCGAGGTGGGGTCCCAGGAGGGGACCCGCCAGGAGGGGGAGGCTCCGGAGGCGCCACAAGGTGACCTCCCGGACTTCACGCCGGACTCCGTGCCGGAACCCGCAGTGGTTCCGGAGTCCGGCAGGCGGCCCCTTCGCAAGAAGGTCAAGACCGTGAAACCGGCGGCCCCCGTCCAACCGGAGGCGCCGGACAACTTGTTGGAGGCGCTCAACGGCGCTTCCATCGAGGAAGAACACCGCACTATTATGAGTGCGGTGATTCAGAAGGTTCAGCTCGCCAAGAGCAGGCTGACCGAAGCTTGCAGCAGCCTTCTAACAGGCTTTGAGGTAAGAAGTTTAAAATATGTAATGTGATATCGCATAGACAGTAGCCCCTGATGCTCGGTTCGGTGTTCGGAAAGAAAAACCGGACTGAGGATCTAAAAAAGATATACACAGGAGTGCTAAAAATTATGTCAATACGGGTTTGCAGGTTGCGCTGCTGACCTTACGGCACTGACTATGGAGGTCGGTGCTTTGAAGCAGGACCTCGAGCGGTCCGAGCGAGAGCTCGGCCTTGCCAAGAAGCAGCTCGAGGACAAAGAAGGTGAGTAACACCACTTTGAAATTTGTACCTTACAGAAAAGGATTTTGGTTGCAATACAAATAACAGGGATAACGTGGGTACTGCAGGGGACACGAGCGAGGTGGCAACCCTGAAGGGGCCGTCTCCGCGGCCGAACGCAATGCGGCAGCAGAACGGGTGGAGCGAGAGAAGCAGGAGGCGCGGGTGGCGGAGGTGCAGCAAGAGCTCCAGGCTCTCATGGAAAAGCATGAGAGTTTGGAGCGCGACTCAAAGACTCGAGAGTCCGAGCTTGCCTCGGCTCTTGAAAGTGCCAAAGCCGCCAAGGCTGAGGCCCATAAGTCCCTCCAGGAGATTGAGGCAATGAAGAAGATATCAGCGGGTAAGGCATTTTTCATGCAAAGCAAGCATGTGAATGTAAATTACCTGTTACTTACCCGAATTCGAAGCTCTCCAGGGGCGTTTGCAGATCTGCCTCGCAATGTGTCCGATGCCGCCGCATTCTACCGGGCCGAGGAGGGGAGCTCAACGGAGAAGGTCTTCTGGTCTCAGTATGCTGAGGCCGGACATCCGGTGCCCCCTAGCGACCAGCTGAAGCAGCTGGTCGAGCTCCACAAGGTAGCCGAACAGGCCATGAAGGGCCTTATAGTCCGGCTGTGGCCTGGAGGGGCCATGCCTGGGAGCTACTTTGGCCTCGTGCGGCGGCTGGTGGATGCGTGCCCTTGGGTGGAGGTCATCAAGCGCTCCGCCTGCATTGAAGGTGCCCATCGGGCCCTTGCCCGCGCAAAGGTGCACTGGGGCAGGCTGGATGCTGAGAGGCTTCTGACGGACACGCCACCGACGGGCAAGGAGTATCGTACGCCCGAAATGTACTATAAGACTGTCCTGAAGGGTGCCCACAAGATTGCAGATGAGTGCCCCAGAGATGTAATTATTGAGTAGACTCGCAATGTGTTATCCTGTGCACTGAAAACTTTGTTCATATGCACTAAGCAACGCTTGTTTGATTTAAAGTATTACCTTCTGTGCGGCCGTTTATCAAATCTGAGAGATGGCAAGTCGTCGGCTTTAGCCCCCATGCCACGAGTGCTGAGGTGTTCGGGATAAACTTGAGCGCTCTTGTTCCCATCTTTGGGTCCATCAAGGGAGGCGCTCAACACAACGAACAAGGCAACCGGACTTATAATGCTTGAACACTCTCACTTAGCCATAGAATTCTATAATTTTAAATTTCGGCGAAGCCCCTAGTGTTCGGAAGACCGAATTCGGGGCGCTATCCACGCCTTGGCCGGACATAGCCGGTTCATTGCTCTAAGCGGCGTAAGTCTTTAAGGACTCGGAAAGACCTCTCGAACAGCGACCAACTCTCGCCTTATCATGACGGTCAGTTTTAGCTTTCTCCACTGAGGCGTTAACCCAGCTCAACTGGGGCGCAATCGCAGTGGTTCTCCCAGTGCTACCTTAGCCGACGGAATGGAACGTAAGGTACCAAAACATGGGAGCCGGGCAAACCCAACTATTGACCCAAGACATGATTCGGAGCCGATGCATATAGTGCTATAAGTTCGGGGTGCCGCACTTGTGAAAGTGTTCGGACTTCACACCATAATGCGGGGAACATAAGCCCCTGGTGTATTCTGCCGTATTGAATTGTACGGATGCAAGATGTCATAAGTGAACATACATATATAAAGGTAATGCAATTATAAGCGAAAAATGATGCATTGTTTATTAGAGGAGTTCTGCTGTGAGTGCAGAGCGATACAAATAGTGCGGTAAGCAAGGGTTTGGACTATTAGACATGTCCCCCTCCAGGGATAGGTTGCGGAATGGTGTAATAAATAGATTTAATGCTCGTAATGGAGACCACCTGAGTGTTCGTCGTAGCCCTGGTTCCTCCCTGGTTGTTGCATCGTGGGTTCGGCAGATCTACTACCGGACAGGGCCTCTTGTAAACGGAGTCCTGTGGATAAAATAAGAATAAAGAAAAAAAAAGATCGACACACTTAGGAGCCCCTGGTGTGGTTGAGCCGCACTCTGGTCCTGCCATGGTCGTGTCCCTCCCCCTATGCCCAAGGTATCTCCAGAGCGTAATGATGTACGCGGGGAGCTTGTCTTATAATCATGTAAGGGCTGGGGTTGGGGCCGCATTGCTACGCATGCTCGAAACGCGCCAGGTGGTATTGGTTTATGTTACTCCGAGCGCGTTTAATCCCGTCCGGTCTTTTAGCGGCCGGACTCGAAAGTTGCCTTAAGAGGCTGTTCTGAACTTCTGCCGTGAGAGCCGCTGTGTGTTCCTCCGTTCGGAGGGAGCGTTTAGTGTTTCCGTTGACCGTGATGACTCCACGAGGGCCTGGCATCTTGAGCTTGAGGTATGCATAATGCGGCACCGCGTTGAACTTTGCAAACGCGTTCGTCCGAGCAGGGCGTGATAGCCGCTGCGGAACGGGACTATGTCGAAGATTAACTCCTCGCTTCGGAAATTATCCGGGGATCCGAAGACCACTTCCAGTGTGACTGAGCCTGTACAATTGGCCTCGACACCTGCTATGACGCCTTTGAAGGTCGTCTTTGTAGGTTTAATCCTTGAGGGGTCTATGCCCATCTTGCGCACTGTGTCCTGATAAAGCAGGTTTAGGCTGCTGCCGCCGTCCATGAGGACTCTAGTGAGGTGAAATCCATCGACGATTGGGTCTAAAACCAATGCGGAGAATCCGCCCTGGCGGATACTGGTGGGGTGGTCCCTTCGATCAAAAGTGATCGGGCTAGAGGACCATGGATTGAACTTCGGGGCGACTGGCTCCATCGCATATATGTCCCGAATTGCACACTTCCGCTCCTTCTTGGGTATGTGGGTTGCGTATATCATATTTACCGTCCGCACTTGTGGGGGGAAACCCTTCTGTCCTCTATTGTTCGGCGGCCGGGTCTCCTCCTCGTCGTCGCTACGCAGCCCCTTGTCATTGTTTTTGGTAATTAACTTGCCTGCCTGCTTGAATACCCAACAATCTCTGTTGGTGTGGTTAGCTGGCTTTTCGGGGGTGCCATGTATCTGGCAAGAGCAGTCGAGTATTCGGTCCAAATTGGACGGACCCGGAGTGGTTCTTTTGAATGGCTTCTTCCGCTGACCGGGTTTAGAGCCTCTGAATCCGGCGTTGACTGCCGTATCTTCATTGTTATCGCCGTTAATGCGGCGTTTATTTTTGTTTCGACGCGACCTGCCGTTGTGGTCCTTAGTATCCGGACTGCCAGCATTTTTGCTGAGGTTGTTGCTGCGAGCTAGCCAGCTGTCCTCTCCCGCACAGAAGCGGGTCATGAGTGATGTTAGGGATGCCATGGATTTCGGCTTTTCCTGTCCTAGGTGCCGGGCTAGCCACTCGTCGCGGATGTTATGTTTGAAGGCTGTAAGGGCCTCTGCATCCGGACAGTCGATGATTTGATTTTTCTTTGTTAAGAACCGTGTCCAGAATTGTCTGGCCGATTCATCTGGCTGCTGAATTATGTGGCTTAGGTCATCGGCGTCTGGTGGTCGCACATATGTGCCCTGGAAGTTGTCGAGGAATGCGGCTTCCAGGTCCTCCCAACACCCAATTGACTCTGCTGGCAAGCTGTTAAGCCAATGCCGAGCTGGTCCTTTAAGCTTGAGCGGGAGGTATTTGATGGCGTGGAGATCGTCGTCGCGGGCCATATGGATGTGGAGGAGATAATCTTCGATCCAAACCGCGGGGTCTGTTGTACCATCATAAGATTCAATGTTCACGGGTTTAAACCCTTCAAGGATTTGATGATCCATTACTTCGTCTGTGAAGCATAGTGGGTGTGCGGTGCCTCTATATTGAGCAATATCACGACGTAGCTCAAGAGAGCGTTGTCTGCTGTGTTCGGCCCGGCCGGAGTTGCTGTATCCGGCACGACGGTAGTCGTCGTGGGTCGTGGGGCGCCCATGTGATCCGTAGATGGATCTGGATTGTCTTGCCTTGTCCTCCAATATATCCCGCAAGTCCGGCGCATTCCCCCGTGGCTTCGTACTTTTCGAGCGGTGCCGGGGAACGGTTCTGATGGAGGGCCTAGATGCCTCTCTGTCGCGACCACGGGGTGGTCGGTCTGCCGTATTGTGCGCTGGTGATGAAGGTTTGTACGCTTCCTCCCCTAGTTGGGGGAGCAACTTGCGTTTTTGGTAGCTTTTGGAGGGGCGTTCGAGTTCATACTCTTCGGCCGCGAGGACCTCGGTCTATTTGTCGGCCAGCAGGTCTTGATCAGCTTGAAGATGTTGCTGCTTTTTCTTTAGGCTGTTTGTCGTGGCCATTAGCCTGCGTTTAAAACGCTCTTGTTCGACGGGATCCTCGGGCACGACGAATTCGTCGTCATTGAGGCTTGCCTCGTCTTCGGAGGGAGGCATATAATTTTCGTCCTCCTCGTCTGCCGCTCTCTCCTGAGGGCTGGCTACTCCGTCCTCCTGTGCTGAATCTTGCTGGAGGGCATTGTCTTCGGCACTCTCTGGGGTGTTATTAACTCCGGTGCCGGACTCTCCATTCTTACTGTGGCGGGATTTAGAGCGGCGCCGCTGACGTCGGCGCTTGGGCTGTTTCTTAGAAGAATCCGTCTCCGCTGCTTCTTCGCCATCCCCATCCTTTGGGGTGTCCACCATGTATATGTCGTACGACGAGGTGGTCTTCCAGTGCCCTGTAGGCGCTGGTTCTTGATCGTCTCCGGCATCGTCGTCCATACCGTCAATGTCTTCGGAGTCAAAGTCTAGTATGTCGGTTAGATCATCGACAGTGGCTACAAAGTGGGTGGTGGGTGGGATTTGAATTTCTTCGTCGTCCGCATCCCAGCCATCCTGACCGCAGTTCGGTCAGGGTTCTCCTGATAATGAGAGATGTTTTAGCGAATTTAGGATGTCGCCAAAGGGTGAGTGCTGAAAGATGTCCGCGGCGGTGAACTCCATGATCGGCGCCCAATCGAATTCGATTGGCAGGGGCGCAGGAGGTTCGGAGTCCGGCAAGGAGTCCGGCGCCTCGGAGTCATGAGCTTCATAAGGGACAAGGTCAGTATTCGGCTCCATCGCCGTGGAAGTTGCAGCTCCCGAGGCGGTGTCCAGCCACCTGTCCTCGATCTGTGCGGTCGGCTCCGAACTATGGGTCAGAGCGGACTTGTGTGCGGCCTCCAGGGTACTGTCCAGCGGCAGAGCTAGATCATGCCCATCGTGACAGTGCGGCACGCTCGGCTGTGGCTTGACTCCGTCGAAGATCAAGTCCCTGCGGATGTCAGCCGTGAAGTTTAGGCTTCCAAACCTGACCTGACGGCCAGGGGCGTAGCTTTCGATCTGCTCCAGATGGCCAAGTGAATTGGTCCACAGTGCGAAGCCGCCGAACACGAAGATCTGTCCGGGGAGAAAAATCTCGCCCTGGACGGCGTGGTTGTTGATTGAAGAAGCCATCAAGCCTATCGGTGACGACACAGAGGAACTCTCAATGAAAGAACCAATGTCGGTGTCAAAACCGGCGGATCTCGGGTAGGGGGTCCCGAACTATGCGTCTAGGCGGATGGTAACAGGAGACGAGGGACACGATGTTTTACCCAGGTTGGGGCCCTCTTGATGGAGGTAAAACCCTACGTCCTGCTTGATTAATATTGAAGATGTGTGTTACAAGAGTGGATCTACCACGAGATCAAGGAGGCTAAACCCTAGAAGCTAGCCTATGGTATGATTGTTGTAATGGTTGTTCGTCCTACGGACTAAAGCCCTCCGGTTTATATGGACACCGGAGAGGGCTAGGGTTACACAGAGTCGGTTGCAATGGTAGGAGATCTACATATCCGTATCGCCAAGCTTGCCTTCCACGCCAAGGAAAGACCCATCCGGACACGGGACGAAGTCTTCAATCTTGTATCTTCATAGTCTTGGAGTCCGGCTGACGATGATAGTCCGGCCGTCCGGACACCCCCTAGTCCAGGACTCCCTCACCCTCCGTCCCATAAACTTAGTAGGCCCACAAGTCAGCCTCCCACTGTGGTGGGTCCCAGCTGGAAGGGGGTATTCATTTTTTGTGCGCAATAAGGAGGAACTTCCTTGCGTGCGAAGATATAGTTGGTGGGTACGACCTGTCAGTGGAGGGAACATTTTTTTCATGAAATACAGAGGCCCTTCCAGCGGGTCCCAGATATCAGGTGGAGGAATCATTATTTTGCGCGTAATAAGGAGGCATTTCCTTGTGTGCGGCCGTGGACCCAGCTGCCAGCCTCTCCACGTACAGTCCACTTCCGATGGATGTCGTTCGTTCACCACGTTGACCACGCCGCGCCGAGAGCACCAGGGCGGTGGACGACGGCAAGGCCTACGAAGGGAACGACATAGAGCCAGGGAAGACACGATAGTGTCTGCCCACGCGGTGGAGAGTACGAGGGTTGACTGGTTCGGCTGCCGTCGTCGGAAAATAACAGGAGGTGTGGGTGAGTAGAGGGATAGACAGGCCAGGGATGCGAGTATATGATGGGGCCGTTAGGCCTGCCCGGCAGCACAGCCAGCCACGGCAGGTGGGAGCAGGCGGTTTCGATGGCACTGGTTTGGGCGGCTGGGGCAGGAAGATCAGAGACTGAAGAAGCACGATTGCTGTTAGATTGACATCTAACGGTATGACGCTGGTAGAGTCGATTGTTGACTAAGTTTCTTTTTTGATAAACCTTGTGTACGCATGAACTTAGTAGGCCCAAAAGTCAGCCTCCAAATCTATGGCAGACAACATAGAGCCCATTTGCTATTTTTTAATAATTTGCAGCTCATTTGCTAATTCTTAAGTAATTTATTACTGCCCATTTTCTGCGCAGGACCACGGTCAAAAGTTCAACCTTATTTTGCATATTTCAGTGGAGTCCGAACTTTTGTCATCCCGAAATGATAAACATTTTTAAGAACTTATTGATTTGCCAAAAAAAATCGTTTTGTTTTCGTAAGCAAATAAGATGTGGGACAATTGAGTTGGTTTAAGGAAAAACCAGTGGTAAAAAATCAGCGCTGGGACGGAAAACAACGACAAAAATAAAGATGTAAATATGAAAAGTGAATTTTATGTATTTTCAATATAATGATAGGTGTATATGAACTAGTAAAACTATAGGTAGAGATTAGAAAACGGATGTAGGACATGCGTTTCAAGAGGAAAATTGAAATGGGCTGTGTGTTTGATTCAGTAAAAGAAAGTGCCTGCGGATGTTGTAAGACAAAATATAACTAATGCTGGCGGGCCAGAGGCCAGTAGATACCTGCTGGATCTTTGTGCCCCGTTGTCATCATTGGCTGGGCCTGTTAAAAACAAAACCAAGCCTGGGCAGTCTACAGCCTAGTTGAAACTTGCTCGACCTGAAAAAACAATATACGTGCTCAATAAACAAGAGAATTCTGCAAGTACAGACTGATAACTGGGATGCAGCAGGGATATTGTTTTTTCATCGTGATAATAAGAGCATGCACTTGTTTCAAAAAATTTGGAGAACTGGGAATTCGAACGACAAGTGCTTATGCTACCCATCAAATAAAAATCAGGTGCCTGAAAATTCATTTTGAAAAAATGATTCAGCTTTATATCCATGTCGACCCTCGGCATGATGGTTGGAAGAAAATGCCAAGTTCATACCAAAAGATCGTTAACAACAATACCAACTTGTGGACGACAAGGTAGTACAAGTACCAATACCAAACTAACTTCTAATCTTTTTACTCCTGGCCCTAGTGTTTGTCTGGTAGAAAATCTTGCAGAGGACCAGCTCCCGCTCCTTCTCTTGCTCCAGGTCCCCTTTGCTGGTCGAAGTTCTTGTTGGTGTGCAGCACCAGAACCTTTTTGCTGCCCGTCTGTCGGCCGTTGACCATCACCGGCAAGTTATTGCCGGTGTTGTGCCACATCACGTGCATGATGCACTCCGACTGTATCTTGCGATGTGTCCACGTGCCCCTTTTGAATGCCCTGGAATTGCGCTGGAAGAAATGCTTGCTTAGGCCACTCAGTGTGATACCTGCAGTATTGTCGAATACAGGTTTTAGTGTACGTAGTTGGCATTTTCATAACATCTTTGGCATGTTGCAGTCACTTGTTTCACTTTTTATTAACTGTCAAATTGTAATTGCTTCACGAGGTCTGCGTCTAAAAGAAAAATAGAGCTATAAACAAAGGAATATGTTTGTGCAAGTAGATGGTCGATCGGTGTCTTACCTGGAAATTTCTCAGGATGGGTGTAGCATATGCCGTGCTCGCTGTCGATGGTTGGTATGAACAAATCGATGAGAGGGTGAGATCTCGCGCTGTCAGCACTCACTTTGGCCTCAAGGTGCTCGATCAGCTCCTGATCCGTGGGATCGAACTTAACGCCAGCCGGCAGCACCGGCCAATCCTTCTTCGACTTGCATGGGTTAACTGCAGTTATATGGTACTCAATGTATGATCAATCGACTCTTTTAAGTGAATGATGAAAGATTTCGACAGATAAGTGGTACTCCAAATCTGAAGTCCGGAATACCAGAACACACCGCCGGGATTCTTGTGTCACCTCATGCGCAGCGTGTTGTCACGTCAATTCAATGTGTGGACATGATGAATAATTTGACCGACGTATACTACTATACTACTTACTAGTCGTATTTAGTGTCACATTTTAACCATAGGTTTAACTAACAAGTACGCACTTGAAGCCTAAGTGATATATATATATATACACACACACACATAAACACTATTCTGATCACGGGATCAGAATAATATTCTGATCACAACCTGACCTGCCCCGCTAGTAGTATGTTGAACTTCCCTGTGAACTAGGCTGAACTTCCGCCAACATTGCCCAAATTAGGCTTGTGATATACCGTTGGAAAGCTATGGACACCAATATGATGATCCAACTTAAATTTTTGGCAAAATATAAGCAGTTTAAGAGCAGTTTTGAAAACCGTTTTTTCTTCGCACAAAAAACATGAATCGTATTTTCAATCGCATTTCTAAATCGTTTATCAGAATGAGGCATATAATATGGCGTTGGAAAGCTGCTGCAAAACCGCTCCTTCCACATGTTGAAAGTTTTCTCTAATTCCCTATGGTTAAAGAGTAATTTGAAAAAACGTAAAATTTCGTAAACCGAACAGCTGAGTTCGTTTTTTCGATGTAATTTTTAAATGGCTAATCCAATGGAGGCATTCATACGGCGTTAGAAAGCTTATGAAAATGCGCTACCTTTTCATCTTGAAAGTTTTTTTCTATTTTGAATGGTTTAAGAGTAATTTAGAAAATGGTCCAAGTCCTACCGAGTTCGTATTTTCGAGTTAATTTTTTAACCGTGTGTCCGAATGCAGCAAATGATATGGTGTTGGAAATCTTGAACAAATGCGAAACTTTTTGGTATGTATTGTTTCTCCCAATTATGTACGGTTTTAAGTCAGTTTCGAAAATGGAGAAAAACGTATTTTTGCCATAATTTCTGCAAACTTTATCGGAATGGGGCAAATAATATACTGCTGAAAAGATACGGAAAATGCGAAACGTTTTTGTGTTGATGGTTTTCTTTGATTCGTAGCCGTTTTCAAGTAATTTTGAAAACGGCGGGATCATGCGTTCTGCCTTTTATCGCGAAGCAGATTCTTCCAAAATGCACCGCGTGAAGAACCTGAACTTCTCGACGTGTGTACCTGAACTTCACTTTTTTTTTCACGTGATTTTTTTGCTCGTAGGTCTCCATCCACTGCTCGTAACTCTCCATCCACTCACCGGAATTGAGCAAGTGATATACTAGTGGAAAGCTGTTGTGAAGACGCAACTTTCCTGTGTTGATTGTTTTTTCATACCCGCAACGATTTTAACAGTTTTTCATCTTAAATTCATCCACTGTAGTAGTTGAACTTCCTGTTGTTTTCAGTTGAACTTCTATGACGTAATTTCGTTTGTAATTTTCTCATCCATTCGTCAGTGTTACACAAATGATATTCATTTTGTACAAATCTCTCGCAATAAGTTTTTTTACTTTCTCTGACGAAGGACTTGAATTTACACAAATAATATTCCTGCGGTTTTGAGGTAAATTAGAAAATGGCGAGATCATGATTTCTGCGTTCATTGTGAACGGAAATGCACTGTGTGAAGTAGTTGAACTTCTAGGACGTGTCTGTTCGAACTTCACTTTGTTTTTGATGTGCTGGTTTTTTATGTGTTGTTTTTTGCACTACATGAAGTAATTGAACTTCTGGGGCATCTCTGTTTGAACTTCACCCTGTTTCGATTTTTTTGTATTTTTTCTTATATGAAATACACACCATGTAGTACGTCAACTTCCGGTTGTTACCACTTTGAACTTCTCTCTGGTTTGAGAGAATTATTTTAAAACACAAAAAATAACATATTTTTTTATGTATTTTGGACATCTAAATACACGATGAACCTCTCTCAGAAGAATTTTTCAACTTTTCCTCGCCGAGCACTTGAACTTCTAGCAACCATTTTTTCGTTTGTGAGTTGTTTTTAAAAGTGCAAAAAATGGCGTTGCATTTTTTATTTTTTGAACAGGTAAATCCTAGGTTTTAATAAACTCTGGACTTCTGTATTATTTCAATTTGAACTTCACCTTTTTATATTTTGATTAAAGAATTGTATTCGATTTTTATGCAAAAAAATCGAGCATGGAAATAAAGGGTGAACCTCTCTCGCAAGAATTTTTGAACCTCCCCGGACAATGCACTTGAACTTCTCTCAACAAACATTTTAAGCTTTTATTTTTCTATACTTTTATTCTCACCTGAAATGCATTCCTTATTCTATTTGAACTTCTCGTTGTTTTCACTATGAACTTCTGTCGCATTTTTGTGTATACGTCGAATTACACGCAATTGGAGGTTGGACATCATTTTTTTGCCATTTTAAAACATGTAATTGAATGTCGGACATCCTGCAATATAAATTCTAAATCGTGCACGGAGGTGCACGTGAACTTTTTGCAACAAATCTGGGTTTTTTTAAATAATTCGAACATCTATGTTATTTTAAATTGAACTTCTTAGTCTTGTTCTTAGAAAAAATGTTTTCATATAAGCATCAAATAATTTTTTTAAATTGAACCTCATACTTTTATTTTTCGTAGAAATGGAAAGAATTTGAGTTTTTCGTAAACATCAAACTACTCCTTTTATTTTTAATTTGAACTTCTTTACTTTTATTCTTTAGTAACGAAAGAAAACCTGTGTTTTTTTATAAATATCGAACTTCTCTATTTTTACAATTTGGACTTCTTATTTTCTTTTTGAAATCAAATTCCTCCCAAATAATAACTGACCTTCTTCGTGGATTGAGAGAATTATACTAAAACGCAAACAAAAATTCTTTTTGTGTTTTTGAACATGGAAATACAAGGTGAACCTCTCTCGCAAGAATTTTTGAACTCACCGGACAGAGCACTTGAACTTCTTTCGAAAAACCTTTTAAGCTTTTATTTTTCTATATTTTTATTCTCACATGAAATGCATTCTTTACAGTACCCGAACTTCTCACTGTTTTCACTATGAATTTTTGTTGCATTTTTGTGAAAAATATTGAACCTCTTTATGTATTTTTAGAAATGGCAAAAAATGGAGTTCTTTATTAAATGTCAAACTTCTTCGTTATTTCAAATTGAACTCCTTGGTTTATTCATCGTTAATGGAAAAAATTCAAGTTTTTCTAATAAATATAGAGCTGCTCCGTTTTTGGAAATTGAACTTCTTGGTTTACTTTTTAGTAATGAGGAAAATCTGACTTTTTCATGTACATTGAACTACTCTATTTTTAAAAATTGAACTTCTTGGTTTTTTTAATTCGACTTTCTGGGTTCTGAAATAAACATTGAGCCTCCATGTTTTTGAAATTTGAATCTCTAATTTCTTTTTGGAAACATGGAAAATACTTTTTAAAATAATTTTTGGAACTACCATGTTTTTAATTTTTTGCACTTCTTTGTTTCTAAAAAGAGAGCTAAATCCTTTTTTACAAACATTGAATTGCTTTGTTTCTTTTTATTTGAAATTTTAGGTTTTTATTTTGCTTCATTCACACCACATTTATCCAATTTTTCTTGAGGAAAATTCCAACATGGTCTCTGTCATTTGTTTTACGAAACTCTTGTTTGCTCTGCACTTATCTAGCTTATGTATTTGAGCTTACATACTTATAAAACATGAACTTCACATTTTTTTATCATTTCATAAGCAAACTTTTCTCACACGAATACACCAATTTCATAAGAAAACTTTCTCTCACAAATGCACAAGAATGGATTCTTTTTTCTTACCTGAACTACCTACACGAGAAAGCCAAAGATAAGTTCTTTTTGTCTCACTTAAACAAAAGTTCTTTATATCAGTCAACTTAAAAATTAAACACAACAAAAAATCTGTAGTTTATTTCCACCACACACCACCAAAAAAAGAGTGTTTTGCACCTGCAGATATAGTTGAACTTCAGACATCAATCAAAATCACTTAGAGAACAAATACAAGACTGGACAGGGGGATCAACGCTTTGATCTGGATTCAGTTTAATGACAGCGGGAAGGAGCAACTTCAGACACCAATGAGATCACCTGCCACAAGCATGGAATGGGGCATCACCAAAAAAGGAATCTGAAAACGGTGCTCTTCCATCTTCACATATAGTTGCCAACAATGAATTCCATAGCTTCTCCTTCCTGGCCATTTACACAAGCACCGATGAATACAAAAGCACACAAAATTAGCCATGGCAAACGTCTCGGTAGAGTAGCGGATGCACTTGGTGCTACGCAGGGAGGAGAGAGGCGCACATGAACTTTTTACTGCATCTGACCTTTTGAATATTGCATATATGAACTTCTCCGGCGAGCCAAGTTTGCATATAGGGGGTGTTGTTGCTCCGACAGTGTGTGCTGGTGGTCGGAGTAGAGCGTCGACGACAGTGGCGTGGAGGTTCGTGAAAGGAGGCAGAGAAGGAGGGGCCACACACCTCGCCGGATATCGAGCCGGCCGCCGCCAAGGGGATCCCATCCAGGAGCTGCGGGCTGTAGTTGGTGGTCATCTTCCATGATGACGGCGGCGGTTGGAGGCGATGGGGAGCCGAGGCGGTGGCGGGTGGACCCGATGTGGAGCAGCAGCGGAGGGAGGGACGCTGGCCTCGCACCAGGAGGAGGCCTCGCGCCAGAGGAGGCGAGGGCGGCCTCGTGCCGAGAGGAGGCAGCCGGCGGTGGGATCGGTCTCGGGCAGATCCGGGGGCAGGAGGTGGGCTGACGGCAGGACCCAGGGGCGGAGGCGGCGGTGCAGGGGTGGCGCGTGGGCGGATCCGGGGGAAGGAGGTGGCCCGGCGGCCGGATCCAGGCTGGAGGCGGTGCGGCAGCCAGAGGGAGGCTGGGTGCGGCGCAGGAGGGAGGCCGGCCGCGGAGGGGAAGGGAGGACGGCCAGAGTGAGGCTGGCAGCGGTGGGAGAGGAAAACCGGCAGGCCGCGGCGGCGGGATGGAGTCTAGCTGCGGCGGTGAGTGGGTTTGGTCATGGTGGGGGAAGAGAAGGTCGGGAGTGACATAATGGGCCGTTCGAGAGGTGTAGGGTGGGCTGGTCGGTTCTGTGCTTTTGGTCTGTTTACGATCTCCGAAACGTCTCATCGGCCCTATATAGGCGTGACGTGATCCAAATAGTTATTCTGATCCCAGGATCAGAATAGTGTTACTCTATATATATACAACATCTCCATCATCATTATCAGTACATCCTGTGCAGGTGAGTTAGGATGCACTTGATCTTAGAAAGGTATCTATCCTTCAAACCAGAGGAGTGCTTCAAACTAACAACAGTCCAACAAAAGAGGGTCGTGCGACAGCAGCAGAATACATGGCCCAGTCTACATATCAGTACGAATCAAGTTGTGCATATTTGATGTTGGCATGAACCACATCGCCTCATGTCGGGTTTGCAAAAGTCATCCATCGCATGGAAGCTTGATGCCTTTCACACACTGAAGATTATCTCGCAACAAGCTGTGTCGACGAATCTCTGGATATGATGATTCATGAAACCCATGGTATGATGTGTAAACATAGTCCCGTAGCACTTACTATAACAGCTGCTACAACAATTCAAATTGGATACTAAAAGGACAAAAAACAATCATGTTCAGAGTATGTGTGGAATTAAGATTATTATAACAGTGACACATATCATAGAGAGAGAATTGCAATGCCGTGGTCATAATCACACCCCAAGTTAAAAAAATAAGCCAATGGCTTTCATATTCTAGAAATATATCATGGTTCAAACATCATGTAACAATGAGAGGAAAATAGATATGACAGGGCCTACTCGTATTCTACCATAGCACTTACTACAGTTATCATATCAACTCTAAGCAATAACATGCGTTGTTATAAAAATCCTGGAGGTTATACTCATAATATCTATTCTAACAATCATTAGATACCAATTGTTCTCATATCAACTCTAACAATAACATGTGCGGTCATAAAAATCTAGGAAATGAGAGGAACATATAGCAATGATGTGGTTATAGACATACTATATATTCTAAATTTGTAACAATGAACAGGCAGTCGTATTCTTAAGGTAAAGATGAGATGAGATAGAACAATTACACGACGATAGATTCCACCAGTATAGGCAGCCAAATCTGTGCGTCGACCGCATAAACGATGCCATCATGCACTATAGCATCAGACAGAAGTGTTGGGTGAAGAGGATCGACGATGAGCCATAACCATGTATGGCGACCAAATTCCAGATAGACTAATCCCATGTTGAACACGACAATGAGCTTGTAATCCATGTAGACTTCTGATGGTGTGGGCACTTCGCAGATTACAACCTTCAGCAAAGAAAGGTCGAGCCAAAAGCTCGACGCGTCTCGTGCGTAGTAGGCAGGATTGTCCGGTGGGCTGCGAGGCTCGATTGCGGCGGTATCCAAAGATGGAAGGGTGATCTCTCGCTGGGTGTAGATATCCACGAGACGCCACGGACTACCGGATTGGTGGATGAGGACGATCCAGTTGGCCTTCATGCCCGCCCAGTAGTGGCCGCGCATGAAGGGCACGTGGACGGGTAGTGGTAGCATGTCGAGGGGCACCACGGCAACCTCCGTAGGATCGTCAAGTCGGTGTCTGGGCCACCTGCGAGGATCGGGCATCAACAAGCAGGGTGTCTTGAAAAGAGCCGGCCGGTTGCAGATGAGTAGACGGTACAAAGACACCGAGCATGCGGCCAGACGAACGGTGCTGAGTAGGTCCATATGATTACAGATCTACTCCAAGAGAACATCGGGGAGGGAATTCCAATCGCGGCTCTGCATGTCAGTCGGTTCTGCCATTGGGGTTTTCGGTGCCTGCGAGCCAGTGGGGAAGTGGATTCGGGCGGGCGGGTGAAGAAGCTTCTCCTCGTGTGGCCGAGCAGTGAGCGCGAGGATATGGTACGTGCGAGCTACCAAGGAAGATAGCGCGGGCGGGCGATCAGTGAGCGTGGGGAAATGATGTGTGGCCGACGATCGGGAAGAGAGGAGGAAGAAGAAGAGAGGAGGAAGAAGAGTGGAAGACGTGGAAGATAGTGCATTAAATCTCAATTCTACTACTACTACAAGGATATACCGTCCTTCGGAGTGTAAATAGTTACACCGATGACATATGGGTCTAACACAAGAGGGCCCATATGCTAGTTAATGGAGGACAGAAGCGTGCTCTACTGGCAAACATGATGGCAATACTGGGTAAGGCTGATTTAGTAACACTAACACGCTGGTTTAGCTTATTAATTAAGTGTCCCATCTGCTGCAGCGTGTATTGTCACTTCACTGCGAAGACTAGTGATACGTCTCCAATGTATCTATAATTTTTGATTGCTCCATGCTATATTATCTATTGTTTTGGACTATATTGGGCTTTATTTTCCACTTTTATATTACTTTTGGGACTAACCTATTAACCGGAGGCCCAGCCCAAAATTGCTGTTTTTTGCATATTTCAGTGTTTCGAAGAAACGAAATATCAAACGGAGTCCAAACGGAATGAAATCTTCGGGAACGTGATTTTCTCATCGGATAAGACCCAGGAGACTTGGACCCTCTGTCAAGAAAGCTCCAAGGCAGCCACGAGGGTGGAGGGCGCGCTCCCCCTAGGGCGCGCCCCCTACCTCGTGGGCCCCTTGAGGCTCCACTGACGTACTTCTTCCTCCTATATATACCTACGTACCCCCGTCAGATCAGATACAGAGCCAAAAACCTAATTCCATCGCCGCAACTTTCTGTATCCACGAGATCCCATCTCGGGGCCTGTTCCGGAGCTCCGCCGGAAGGGGATTCCACCATGGAGGGCTTCTACATCAACATCATAGCCTCTCCGATGAAGTGTGAGTAGTTTACCTCACACCTTCGGGTCCATAGTGAGTAGCTAGATGGCTTCTTCTCTCTTTTTGGATCTCAATACAATGTTCCCCCCCTCTCTCGTGGAGATCTATTCGATGTAATCTTCTTTTTGCGGTGTGTTTGTTGAGACCGATGAATTGTGGGTTTACGATCAAGATTATCTATGAGCAATATTTGAATCTTCTCTGAATTCTTTTATGTATGATTGAGTTATCTTTTCAAGTCTCTTCGAATTATCCGTTTGGTTTGGCCAACTAGATTGGTAGTTCTTTCAATGGGAGAAGTGCTTAGCTTTGGGTTCAATCTTGTGGTGTCCTTTCCCAGTGATAGTAGGGGCAGCAAGGCACGTATTGTATTGTTGCCATCAAGGATAACAAGATGGGGGATTTATCATATTGCATGAATTTATTCCTCTACATCATGTCATCTTGCTTAAGGCGTTACTCTGTTTTCATTAACTTAATACTCTAGATGCATGCTGGATTGCAGTCGATGAGTGGAGTAATAGTAGTAGATGCAAGCAGGAGTTTCTACTTGTCTCGGACGTGATGCCTATATACATGATCATACCTAGATATTCTCATAACTATGCTCAATTGTGTCAATTGCTCAACAGTAATTCGTTCACCCACCGTAAAATACCTATGCTCTTGAGAGAAGCCACTAGTGAAATCTATGGCCCCCGGGTCTATTTTCATCATATTAATCTTCCTACTCTTCATTATTGCTTTGCTCTTTACTTTGCCTTTTTATTTTACTTTGCATCTTTATACCAAAAATATTATCTATCATCTCTATCAGATCTCACTCTCGTAAGTGACCGTGAAGGGATTGGCAACCCCTATTCGCGTTGGTTGCGAGGAGCTATTTGTTTTGTGTAGGTACGAGGGACTTGCGGGTGGCCTCCTACTGGATTGATACCTTGGTTCTCAAAAACTGAGGGAAATACTTACGCTACTCTGCTGCATCATCCTCTCCTCTTCGGGGAAAACCAACGCAAGCTTAAGACGTAGCAAGAAGGATTTCTGGCGCCGTTGCCAGGGACACTACGCAAAAGTCAGCATACCAACACTACAAAAAAAAGACACATCCGTGACATTTTGGGCCAAACGAATTTTTTTTCTGTCATACATATGACACTTCTATGACGATAATTGTGACAAAACCCGGTATCATCATAGATGTGGTGGGCTCCTACTTCTATGACAAAAAATCATGACAGAAAATGGGATTTTTGTCCTGGGCGGGCCGGAGACGCAGCTGCATGACATTCTTTGGGCCGTCCATGACGGAAAAAACCATGGTAGAAGCGAGGGGGAGGAAAATTTCGGGGAGTTGCCGGTTACGGTGGGAGGTCGGGGGCCGAGCGATGCGCGTTTCTCTCATACACGTACGCGCGTGTGTGCGAGGTGTTGGCTCTAACTAAACCCGAGCGAGGCATTGGGCTCTAACTGAACCCGAGCGATTGCACTGCAGGCTACGCGTTACTGAACCCGAGCGATCGATCGATGGCTGTTAACTGAACCCAATGGAGCGATTCCTTCGCTACTGCTGCTAACTGAAGCCGATCGATTGGATGAACAGTGAGCGTTGCAGGGGGGGTTGTATGAACAGTGAGCGGTGGTGTTGTCTCTGGATGAACAGGACCCCGTGGTGTGGAGGGCTGGATGAACAGTAGACGGTGGAGGGGTGGCCGTGGAGGGGTGGTTGAACAGGACCCCGTGGTGTGGAGGGCTGGATGAACAGTAGACAGTGGAGGGGTGCCCGTGGAGGGGTGGTTGAACAGTAGCTGGTGGAGTAGCGCGCAGTGGAGGCTGGATGAACACGAGCCCGTGGAGGCTGGAGGAGGTCGACGGTGGAGATGAACAGTATCTCGTGGAGTCCCGTTTTGCGGTATGCCACACCCCTCCCGATGAACAGGACCCCTGTTTCGACCGTAGCGCTGCAACACAAGTCCGTTTCGTCCGTTTTGCGGTACGCCACACCCCTCCCGATCAACAGGACCCCCATTTCGACTGTAGGAGGTCAGTATCCTCCGTCTTGCGGTACGCCACACCCCTCCTGATCAACAGGACCCCCGTTTCGACCGTAGGAGGTCCGTTTCCTCCGTTTTGCGGTACGCCAGACCCCTTCCGATGAACAGGATCCCGTTTCGAACGTGGCCGGTCAAACACAAGGCCGTTTCCTCCGTTGTGCAGTATGCCAGGCCTCGTTTCCATCGCCTGTTCCGTCCAAGACCTCCCGATGAACACAACCACGCATTTTGTTCTGATCCAGCCAGTTGGCTCCCACGCGTTCCGTTGCCTCCCGATGAACACGACGCATTCCGTTGCCTCCCGATGAACACGACGCATTCCGTTGGCTCCCCATGAACATGACGACGACGCTGTTTCTCTGTTCCGACCCAGCCATGTAGGTATGCGCGAGTAGGCATTCGAGACCCTGCCCGTATGTACGTACGTGGCCCTATTTTCTTTCTTGCACCCTCGCCGTTGTACGTACATATACATGCTACGTGCGCGCCTCTACTACGACACGTGCACGCCTCTACAACAACCAGTATGTACGTACACGTTCGCGACCAGAATGACAACGCTACGTACGCTTCAACCAGGTGGGTCCCGACTGTCAGGCACTTCCTTGCCTGCGAAGATGTAGCTGGTGGATCCCAGCAGTCAGGGGGCGAATCATTTTTTTTGCCCGGACGCACTTCCTTGCATGCGAAGTTGTAGCTGGTGGGTCCCAGCAGTCAGGGGAAACTTCTTTTTACAAAATACGGTGGCCCGTCCGGTGGGTCCCCACTGTCAGGTGGAGGAATCATTATTTTCCGCGTAATAAGGAGGCACTTCCTTGCTGCGGCCGTGGACCCAGTTGTCAGCCTCTCCACGTACAGTCCACGTCCGATGGAAGTCGTTCCTTGACCACGTTGACCACGCCACGCCGAGAGCACCACGGCGATGGACGACGGCGAGGCCTAGGAAGGGGACGACTTGGAGCCGGGGAAGACGCAGCAGTGGATGCCCACACAAAGAGGAGTACGAGGGTTCACTGGTTCGGTTGCGGTGTGAGGCTGCTGTCGCCGCAGAATAACAGGGGGTGTGGGTGAGTAGAGGGATGGCCTGGCCAGCGGTGGGAGTAGTAGTGGGCGGTGAGGCCTCCGCAGCATCACAGCCGGCCACGGGAGGCAGGAGCACGTGACATGACCGACGCTGGTTTGGGCGGCTGGAGCAAGAACACCAGAGGTTGAAGAAGCACTACAAACGTTGAATGAACATCGTACGGTAATAGGAGCTAGAATCGTTCATATTGACTAAGTTGACAAAGCCCTCCGTCCCCGTCAACTTGGTAGGCCCACAAGTCAGCCTCCCAGTATGCTGGGTTCCAGCTGGCAGGGGGAGTATTCATTTTTTTGTGCGCAATAAGGAGGCACTTCCTTGCATGCGAAGATAGCTGGTGGGTCAGACAAGTCAGCGGGGGGCACATTTTTTCGCGAAATACAGAGGCCCTTCCAGTGGGTCCCAGATGTCAGGTGGAGGAGTCATTATTTTGCGCGTAATAAGGAGGCATTTCCTTGTGTGCGGCCATGGACCCAGCTGTCAGCCTCTCCACGCATAGTCTACTTCCGATGGTGTCGTTCGTTGACCACGTTGACCATGCCGCGCCGAGCGCATCCAAGGTGGTGGACAACGGCGAGGCCCCGGACAGCAACGAGCCGGAGATGGGAAGACGCGGGAGTAGACTCGCAGACGGAGAGGTGTATGAGGGTTAACTGGTTCTAGTGCGGCGTGGTTCGGCAGTCGGTGGAGAAGAACAGGAGGTTTGGAGGGGTGGAGGGATGGCCTGGCCAACGGTGGAGTAGCGCTTCATAGCGAAGCGTGCTAAGCAGAGCTGCTAGCAGCAGGAGGCGGGAGGTGGTCCCGGCGGCGCTGGAGAAGAAGACGAGAGATTGAAGATTGATGCTGGTCGTTGGATGTAAATCCAACGGCTAACATGGCAGAATCATTTGTTGACTAAATTGACAACGACTTGCGTTGGCTTCGACCTATTGGCCCACATTTTAGCCTCCAAAAATGTGGCACGTATTCAACCCATTTTTTCAGAATTTACAGTCTTTTTTGCACGGTAGAATTTACAGTCAATTTGATCTTTTTTTTTGAATTACAGCCATTAGCTGGGCTGGGTGAACAATTAATGTAGCGTCCATGCGGCCCATTTATTTTATTTCCTAAAAAATTATAGGCCATTTGCACTTTCTCGAAATACACGATTTTGCTGGGCTGATTCTAATTATAATGTTGGGTTGGGCTAGCAATGTTATCAAAAAATAAAAAAGGGATGAGCATTTTGTTATAAATATATTTAAATAATAAGTGATATTATTACATTCGTACTTAAATCTTGCCAAGCTTTCGTACACAATCACTAGGCAATCCAGGATTTTATTTGTTAAGAAATTATTTTTATAAGTTAATAAGATGTGGGATATTGTTTTCTTACATATGTAAGTATCTGTTAAATATATGATGACAATAAAAGTAATATATAATAACATATAAAATAATTTAAATATATATAATATAGTTAGAAGGGAAACATAAGTTGTACCTGGCGTTCCTATTCTTATATAGAAAAATAGAACAGACCTCTGCGTTTTCTTCAAAAAAATACATAAATTGGGCTGCCAAAAATAAAACCTCGGATGGGAGGTCCATAGGCCGGTCGATACATGACGGCCCTAAAAAAATACAAACAGGCCTTCCCATCCGAGGTCATGGGCTGCGCATGTTAAAAATGAAAGCCTAGACGGGGCAGCCCAAAACCACGTCCAACACTTGCCGAAACTTCGTCCCTCGTTTTCTCTGTGTTTCGCACACTCGACATTGTGTGGGCATTTTGACTGTGCATCATATGAAGATGTGCTATGCATGAATGTTGATCAGCATGATGTTAACTGGCTGGTAGTTCCATTTTCGACCATGAATAAAACTTCCAACATGATGTTAACCCTGTTTGAAAAGGTCGTGTTAATATAAATGTTCTGCCTCTGAAAGTTGCAGTTTCTTATCTGAAGCTGAACTTGCAGTTTCTTATCTGAAATTGAAACTTGCAGTTTCTTCTCGTCTGCACTTTTATACTCCTATGAAACAACATTTTTTAAGTGCTAAAAATAGATCTCTAGAATTCATAAAATTATTCATATGCTCAATACTGCAAATCTGAAATTAAAAAGACATTCATATCTGAAAGTACTCTCAAAATACACAACACAAAACACAATTCACAACGTGCAAATACTGACAACCCTAAGCTCCTCCTGACAATTGACAACCTGCCCGACTATTGGGCTGGGGGGGGGGGCAGCCCCCCTCCTATTCCTCGGCGGTAGACAGCCGCCCCGTGAGACGATGTGATCGGCGAGGGAGACGATGGCGGGGAAGCGTCGTCGGGCCAACTGCTTTTCTCCTCTTGCAGTTGGGTTCGGTCGACGAAGACTCCACCGGCTTGCTCTGGCAGGACACCCTCACAAACGACACCCTGTAGATGCTCGATCCTTCAATCTCTGGTGGATGCTCCATCTGGGATCGATACTCCCACCACCGCTCCCTCACGATCGGATTCGGTGAATCTATTTGCTCCATGGCCCAGAGGAGCAGCTCTATGTACTCCGGCGCGACTCCCTTCGGGAGTATCGCCGCCTTTTTGCTCTGTTGTAGATATTTGGCCATGGATGTCACCATCGCCGCTAGTTGGTCCTTGTTGTCAAACCAAGACTGTATCTCCAACATCCTAGCTAGCTTCACAGGGTCGCCATCTGCGATCCTTACGTATCGGTTGTACTCCTCCATCGATCTACTTCTCCACAACACCTTCACTCGCCGGCGGTGGTTTTTGAATGGAAGAGGAGAGGAGCAGCGCTGGTTTTGGATTAGAATGGGAGAGGAGCGACACTGGTTTTGGACTGGAACAGGAGAGGAGGGGCGGTGGTTTTGAAATGGAAGAGGAGAGGAGCGGCGCTGGATTTAGATTGGAACAGGAGAGGAGCGGCGGTGGTTTAAGAGGAGAAGAGCGGAAGAGCGGCGCTGGTCTTGGAAGTATTTTTTTGTTGTTTTGCATATTTTGGGTCAAAGTTTGACCACGTACTGTATTTGACAAGCAAAATGTGAATGCATGTCACCAAAAATGTATCGTTTGGTTCGTATCTGAATGTACTTTCAAATTATATTATTTTTGCAACGTATAACATATATTTTATGTGCGAAAATCATGGTCAATTATGACCAAGAATAAAAGGGAGACTAGTTAATGTGGGGTCGCTTTCTTAATTGAAGGGTAAATTGATTTTGATTTTGATCCAGTCACAGTGCGCCGGCCCTGTCGCCCAATCCTAAATCGTTGCCGCACGCTCCTCTCCCTCTTCTCCATTGCAAAACCACCTCCTCTCCTCTCCATCATCTCCATTCCAAAACCACCGTCTCGCCTCTCCCTCTTCTGATCTTCTCCATTGCAAAACCACCTCCTCTCCTCTCCATCATCTCCATTCCCAAACCACCTCCTCTCCTCTCCATCATCTCCATTCCAAAACCACCGTCTCGCCTCTCCCTCTTCCGATCTTCTCTCCATTGCAAAACCACCTCCTCTCCTCTCCATAATCTCCATTCCAAAACCACCTCCTCTCCTCTCCCTCTTCTCTATTGCAAAACCACCGTCTCTCCTCCCATCTTCCAAAGCTAGCACCGGACCACTCAGAAGGACATCTATGGAGAGGATGCAGCAGTGAATCAGGCAGATCGCCGGCGGCGACCAGGCAAAGTTAGCCAGGTTGAAGGAGATCCTTAGTTGGTTTGACAATGAGTGGGAGATTTCGAGGATGGTGTGGGCCATGTGGCAATGTATGCGAAAGAGTGAGACGGTGGCGATGAGGGTGGCGATGTACATATACTCCTCGGCGGCAGTCACGCCGCAGTCCTCCGAGTTCATCGAGTATCTCCTGTGGGCGATGGAGCAGACATATTTGCCCGAGGCCACAGTCAGGAAGAGGTGGTGGGCGTACAGGTCGAAGGTCGAGCACCCAGAGGATAACGAATCGACCGAGTATGGTGTGCCGTTCGTGAGGGTGCAGAGCCAGCTGGAGCCACAGGAGTATTCGTTCTCCCACCGCAAGAGGAGGCTGGATGGCGCGACGTCGCTTCCCCACCGTTCTCCACGGTTCCCTCGATGCTCGCCTCATTTCAACGGCGGCGGTAGGGTTTAAGGTAAGCTTCGCACTAACCTAATCTTCCACCTGCTCATGCTTACAATCAGTGTGACAGCTAATGAAAATCATGCTTACAATCTGTCTTCGAGTACTACGCCAATCACCCTAAAATAGCTCTGGACCTTTGGGTCAAAGTTGTGACACAGTGTACAAATAAAGAAAAATAGATTGGTGCTTCTTTCAGAAAAGAGTACTCCCTAGAAAACTGCCAATATAAGCTACTAGTATTTGGTTAGAGGATTTGCTGCCGAGAAAGATCCGTCCACAGAGAGCGCCACACATCCCACTGGTGTGGTGGTGGATGCCGATGCGTGCATGCAGCATGGTTGGTGTCGGTAATTTTTACTTGGCACACCTCGCACTCTGCATATATGCTGGTTCCATACGTACATTTGTGCAGTTCCACCAAAATGCAGCTGAATAACCCTGTTTGCACAGATAATGAAAAAGCGTGATTACATTATAGTGGCACTAGTTGATGAAACACACAAAATAAATAGAAGAAAATATTACGATAGTATCATAGTATGGCATGCTGCGAGGGCGAGATGGGCTGTGCGGCGCCTCATACTGGACATCGTCCCAAGTCTCCCAGATACACCTTCTTCCAGTGATGAACATCAGTGTACAGCAGTAGTATAAGGAGGCGCCTTGAGACATTCAAATCTCTATTTTTGTACATATCAACTAAAATTAAGCACCCCAGTTTGCAGAAACACTTAAACATTAACAATGGGACTAGTTGATGAAACATACTTTAAGAAAGAGAAACACTTTCTTTATCTACATTGGAAATGAAATGATAGAGATGACACTCGCTCTATTTTAACTGTATTATTACTTCATGTTATCAGTGACACTAGGGTCGAGCAGGTGGCAAACGAGGTGTACCGTGCGTCGCAAGGATGGAGGCCGGGGGTGCTTAGACTGGGATGCTAAAGCTGGCTCTTTCAGTCACCAACATGGATGATTAAATTCATGGAACCTTTTGGTGCAGTTCACCTAAAATGAAGCAATGTCCCGTGAGCTAGCAGCTTCATCTTCAAATTTTTTTAAGAAAAGGGCTCCAGCCCCGGTTCCATTTCCATTAGAAAATGAAACCCACAGAGCTTCTTCACTAGTTGCAATAAAATTGAGCAACATCAAGGTTGGTTGTGAAGCTCCTGGAATGCTCAACTATAATTTGGATATCATTTGTGCAGTTCAACTAAGATCGAGCGTGAAATGTATATCTCTGTTTGCACAAAAAAGGTGGAAAGGAGGGTGACTAACAAGTGATGAAACATGCATCAAATGAAAAGAAGCATGTTCCTTATCTGAATGGCAATCCTACAAGGACAGTAACAATTTACAAAGCAGTGGCATTGCTAGATATTAGTGTGGGCATTAGGATTAACTATGACAACCGTTAAATACGACATTACTTTGGGCACGGGAGAGTAGGCGGACCAGGACAGTTGCATTTCTAACGAAATGAACCAACTTATCTTAATGGGAAATTTTAGCAGGACATGTAAAGAAGTGCCATTGATTCATATTACTAGAGGCATTACATTGAAAACAACATTGGTTTAACATGTCCTTACTTTTAACAGTGTGACTGCTACATTTTACCAGTGGCATTACATAAGAGTGGCTCGGGGCAACAAACATCAGAACAGGATATCTGGGTTGGTCCCATTTTTGTTCGGTATAGCCACCTTATACTGTGTGAGGCTAGCAAATCTAGTGCTGGACTTACTCTATTGACTTGTCCCCCAGCCCCCACTTTCTTTCCTTTTTCAACCAATAGATCGGGTTTATATTGAGTTTGTACTGCGTTTCCCTTTATTTCCCTATTAGACCTAGAGACCAGTTGGATAGCCAGTCTCTGCTACTTTTCGCCCCCGTTATTTCCTCTTTCGACCAAGTCCTAAATTCAGGTAACAAATCCTCCCCCACCCCCACCCCCTTCCTTGTTTGAACCAAGTAGTACTAGATTCGAGTGCATGAACTAGTTTTACCTCTTAAACATAAAAAAATTAGGTGGTTTTCGAACAGCCGATTGATCCTATCTACGAGAGGGCCTGAGAAATAGTAAGAGTTACAAATGCAGCGACGTCAGGAGCTCGGGAAGTAGAGCAAGGCCGGTTTCGAAGGAAGTTATACCTGATGGTCGCCGGGATGTCACTAGGTGGGCAGCGGGAGGCCGGATCTGCCCACACTACGGCAGCAAGGAAGAAGGGGTCGGAGGCCCTCCCTCGCCAGCGGTGCTTGGGAGCGAACGGCAAGGAAGGCTGATCAGGACGCGCCCAGCAGTGGGTAAGAGCCGTCGCCGAGGACGACCGCATGAATGTTGCACCTTCTCACCTTCCCCAGCGGAGAGGATCCGGCTGGATCTGTGACCAGCGGTGAGCAGAGAGAGAGAGAGAGAGAGAGAGTGTGGCCACCGCTGTCGTGTTTAGATCTGGAGAGGCCGAGACAGTGTGAAGAGAGAAACACTAGCAAGCAAGTGCGGAGGCTCCTACCTATATAGTGGAGTAGTACTTAGTTTTCTTTTGTCTACCGGAGCCGGCTTGACCTCGTCAATGACTGTCCAGAAGTCTTCATGCACGTGGCCTGGAGGCGCAGTTGTCGTCATTTTGATCTGAAGCGCCGGATTATAACATATAACACGAAAAAATGTCACATGATAAGAAATCATAACCTCACTGCCCAAAGGAGACAACATGAATCCCGACGGACAAACTAGTTGAGGAACAAAGCTCATATTAAAGATAAACTCATAGAAAAGGGGTCCGTCGATAGATGTCCTAATTAACATAGCCGGCTTGACCTAGATGGCAGCCGAGTAGTCACTGTTCGTGCATGTGCCCCCAATGACTAGCCCAACTCAGTTGTCACTGTTTAACCCTCGCAGTGATCCGAAGCACATGACACCTAATTTTGTTTGATGATAAGAAACCTTTTTTTAGATTTCTCACCACAACTACAGCCATGTACAACACAGCCTGCACGATATGTAGACGATAGCCAATCCAGGCGTGTCTGCTGGAGTCTGGTCACATGCATGGACGAACTGATCTTCCATGTCTTGCAGGGATTGTCCAGGCACCAACGTAGTACAACACTTCTCTAGTACTATTGCTCGTCTCCCTCTTCTATTAAGTCACCCGACTTGCGGGGCCGGGGAGTTTGCCTATGGTCGGTTCTCAATTGCCGTCCCACATGTGTGTGCGAATGCAAAATGACGCGCGTTCCATTCAGAGAGCAGCGTGCCAGACCGACCGACCGTCTGGGGTGCGACGCGAACGCGACGGGCGTGCTGTATACTCCGTACATGTGTACCACCGTTTTCTAGACGCTTTGCTCCATGGCGCGGGCGCAATCCATGGATACAAAATTAGTATACTGTATACTATTTAAAAGTCGAGGGCGGGGCTTTTCCTGCCCAGTAGGCGGCGGGACAGTTCCGCCTAGTCGGGTCGACAGAGACGTGAGAAGACGAGGGAGTAGGCTGCTGCAAACGTAGGGCTGTGTGATTTAACAGCGAGTTACTGTTGTACAGGTGGGCCCCCATGATTTGACTTGCCATTATCATTTTAACTGCGGTGCTACGACCGGCGTGAGTCTCCCGATTCCTAACCACCTCCATAGATGTGCCTCTCCCAATGCTCCACCATGTAGTAGAGGCTGGCTCTTGCATGAGAGCCCACTTCTCCACTTTTTCCTTGCCTCTCTTTCCTCCACATATGCAAAAATGCCATGTAAAGTGCACTATTGTACTTACTTGCTCCTACAGGTGCATAAGCTTGCCACATAGGCACAAAGTCTGATGTGGCAAGTTAATCAAGAAGAGAGAGACTAGTTTGGTGACCCAAGGAAGAAACGGTGCTAAGCGCACGTACCTAGGTGAAAAGACAATTTTGAGTCTATAGCTAATTAAATGAAGCAAACTTAGCAACACCATTTGATTGGAAGAGGTCACTCCTTGGCAAATGCAGTAAATACTAGTACTCCCTGTGTCCCATTATATAAGAACGTTTTTGACACTACACTAGTGTCAAAAACGTTCTTATATTATGGGACAGAGGGAGTACGAAGAAAGATATAGAGAGGAGTAAAAAAAATACACTTATAGCCAACCTTGTTGTAGTATGAGTGACTAAGTGATGACTATGTATGACATGCCAACATCAGATAGCCTAACGCACCGCGTTAAATCTCCAAGGGCGCGACCGCGCGAGTGACGCGACGGTCGTGGTAGGCGCGGCCATGATACGGGCTGCTGGCAGCCCTTGGATCTGAGATCAAACGGTCGCATGCTAAGTTGCTAAAAATTTGCAGAATAACCCTCCAGGATAGGATATTCACCCATAGGTCTAGAATCACGCCATGCAACCGTTCGATCTCAGATCCAAGGGCTCTCGGAAGCCCGTATCATGGGAGAATGGAAAGCCACTACCCTCCCGTTCGCACGCTGGCAGTTCGCTCCTACTCGTCCCCGCACGTCCTTTAATACTACGGCGGCTCGCTCCTAGTCGTCCCGTCCATTCACATTACGGCAGTTCCACTAATCCTAACCCTCCTCCCAAATCCATGGCGTCCCAAATCTCCCCGATCAGCAGCGAGTACAAGGTTAGAACCATCACCGATGATGAGTTCGACGTCATCTACACTCGTACTTCCGCTACGGTGAAAGGATGCCTTTCTCGCTTCAGACGCATGTTCGAAAACTCACATGATGAGTGGGTCGCTGGGCTAGATGTTGAGTACACCACAGTCGTGGGACGAGAGAAGGATCTAAAGGACGAAGAGAGGAAGAAGCCCGCCGTGATCTAGGTTTGCGTACATAACGTTTGCTTGGTCTACCACATATGCCATGCCGACGTTGAGTGCCAGGATTTTAAGGACTTCCTCGAGAGAAACCTAGTCAAATTCGTTACTGTAGACTTTGGTAACGACAAAGAAGTCCTACGTCGGATAGGCCTCATTGTAGGAAACACCTTCGACCTCCAAAAGAATCGGCTGGTGTCCTCTCGCCAGCCTTCAATGCTGACCCTGGTAGGAGCCATGGTTCATCCTTCGTACGGTAAACTGGAGAAACCTCCATACACGTTTCATCGTCATGCATGGCAGCGGAATGTACTAGATATAGACCACATCCAGTACGCTGCAATGGATGGCTACCTTTGTTTCAATATCTACAAGGGTTGGATGAAGAGCAACAGCTAGGTTGGCGGTTCAAGCAAAGAAGTATCAGCCAAGAGGAAGAGGGACAAGGACGAAGTTGAGGACGTGGACGAGGACTCCGAGTAAGGTGGCAGTGTCGTTGCTCATGGCGGTTCTAAACTTCTAATGCAGTGTCTACCAGATTAGTTGCATAGTTTAATTTCAGGTGCGCTTAGTTTAATTTGAGGGGTGTGTTGTGCTGAGCCCCCAGCAGAACTATGTTATGTTTCTTCTTGTTACTTTAACTCTTCAGTATGTACATACTAGTATTTCTTACATTTCATCTTTTAGTTGGTATAGTACTACCACTCGTTTCTTCACATTATATACGTAATATATATGGCCAACATCATATAGCCAGCAGTTTAGTTGTCAAAGAATTTCAGGGTGCTTAGTTTTGTCAAAGAATTCCAAGGTGCTTAGTTTTATTTGAGGGGTGGGTTGTGCTGGACACCATTATTGTGACTAGCCTTTTTAATAGTACTATATGCATAATTTGGCGATGAGCGCTCTTTATATGTACTACCTCCGTCCTGTTTTATAGGTCCCCTTTGTAGTTTGTGTCAAATTTTGACTAAAGATTTAACTAACAAAATGTTAATGCATGTCAAGAAAAATTATCTCATTGGATTCGTACTTGAACATAGTTTTTAAAAATATAATGTTTGGTGACATGCGTAGACATTTTGTTAGTTTAATCTATGGTCAAAATTTGGCACAAAATATAATGGGGACCAATAAACCCGGACGGAGGTAATACCACCTTCTTTTTAATTTCAAGTTTTGCACCATGGCGCAATCCATCGATACTAATGCTGTACAAAAGTATACATTTTTTAAAAGGCTAGAGGGCAGGGCAGTCTAGCTTGGTCGGTTTCACGAGAGGCGAGGGCCTTCGTGATTTGACGGCTCATTACTGCTGGAAGGCGGGGCCTTGTGATTTGACTGCTCGTATAAATGCGCCGACGACCTGATCGAGGAGGAGCAAAGAACCGTGCGGTATACTCAAGTTTTCCACTGGAGTAGTACTGCGATGGAGGAGCATGAAACACGGCAGCCCAGTGCCATATGGCAATAAAAATGATCTAATTTGCTAGTCATCTCATTGTTAGCATTGTTCTATTCATTCCCTCAAAAAACAAAAACCATTGTTCTATTCATGCCTCGCATAGAACGTGACACGTGCGGCGAAACACCCGAAGCAAAAGATGAAACACAACAGCAAAAGAAGAAGGAAGATTATCACCCCAAATGATCTAATTCGCCGCGGAGTCGTAACTGCTTCTTCATCGCCTCCACGACCTCCATCTCCTTGTGCGTCTCCTCCGCCATCTTCTTCATTCTGTCCATGACGCAGGATTTCTCGACGCGAGCCTTCATCATCTGTTCCACGGCCGCATTACGTACCTTGACAGCAGCCGGGTGCTCGATGCAGAGCTTCGCCAACTCCTCCTTCTGTTCCATGACGAGGGCCTGCAGCATCTTCATCGAGGAACTACTATTCTCATGCTGCTTCTTCCAGCCGGCGTTCTTCTCCTTCAATAGGTCGATCTCGTGGCAGAGCTTCGCCCTATCCTCCTGAAGTCGCAGGATTTTGCCGGTCGCCTTCTTCTCCGAGGCAATAATCTTCTTCAGCAGCATCACCAAGCCGGTGGTCAACTCCCCCTGCTGATTGAGCTCAGCGGGCATGTCGTCGAGGCTCTCCTTCCGCAACTCCGTCAAGCCTTGATGAACTCCTTCTGCTTATTGAGGTGCTTATTGAGCTGATCGGGCATGCCGTCAAGGGATAACGACTCCAGCTCCGCCGGCTCGACATGTTTGCCTCCACGGCTAGGGCGCTCCTGGGAGCCATTGCCTGCCCGTGGGAGATCTTTCGAGGTCTCTGCGTGGCGGCGAGCCCTCTTTTTTTTCTACAGCCTTTGTTGCTGCTCCCTTGTTACGAGTAGTTCTCGACCTAGAGCTCTGCTCACCGGCCATGGCAACGACGGACGAAGAAGAAGCACTTATGAGGAGGAAAGGTAGAGTAATTTTTGGTTAGGTAGTTCCCCTTTTTATAACCTAAGTACTAGCACTAGTAGTACTAATACCTGCATAGTGGGAACACGTTCAGGTTTGGTACGTACTAGTAGGTGTGAGCAGGCTTTCGAATGTGATGGGAACAAGGTAAAGATTAATTGATGGTTTCGGTTTTGAGGCCCAAAACGGCTCCCGATGAGTTTAGCGGAACATAAATTTCAAGTACTACACTACTCAAATGCGTAAATATTATGTTACTGTCAAAAATTGGCACAAAATACGAAGGAGACCAATGAAAGTACTACTAGCAACCCACGATTTAACTACTCGCATGCACGCAGTGGAGTAATAATGTCTTTCTTCCGCCCTCACGTCCACTCAATTTGCATGCACTGTATTAATTGTCCATCAATGAAGTGAACGACTTTACACGCGTCAAATTATCACATGGGGTGGATCTTGGTACAAAATTGCGTCCGCCCGTGTACCCGCGTGTGCGTGCGAGGGAATGAGTGCGTGCGTGGCGTGCGTGCACATCTTCGCTTCGTGCATGTACCGCCAGTATGGCTCAGGTAGGACGCGTACATTCTTCTGGAACCAGCGGCACGTCACTGTGATCAATCCACGTAAGGAGGTCACGACAACGCCTCCGCATGTGCCACGTGGCTTCATGAACTGTAAGAGAGACACTGTAGCGTGCCATTGGTATTCTAATTTACGTGTTTTGCACATACTCGAAGTACTAGTAAGGTACACGTGCATTGCACACATCAGATGTTGCAACCAAATTATGAATAAATACCACACTATAGCATGTAAGCTCTGAGTCATATATGCGTGATGTAGCCCTTCGTTTAATTCTTATAGTTCATCTCATTCAAAATCAATTAGTTTTTATAAAAAAAGCTAAGAACGCGTGAATAGGAAAAACATGGGATTATAGTGGAATGTCGCCTTGAATCCTATAGGATTGTACGAGTGTTTGATTGTGCATAGAAAAAACGCAGAATTCTTTCAAAGAGGTTTGAGTGGATGGGATGTTTCCTATGAAATCTAGTGCAAATGAATCATATTGAAAAATTCCTATGGTTTACAATCCTACGAATCAAACAACCAAGATAGGAAAAATTCCTAATGATTAGAATCCTCCAAAATTCCTTTGAGAATCCCTTGAATCAAAGAAGCCCTTAATCTATTTTATGATTCATGGAATTGTGTGTTGTAAGGCATAAAGTAAAAACAAATAATGGCAATTCAACTAGAAAAAAAGTTTGGGCAGTTATGATACGGAAGATTCTAGAACAAAAGAGAACCATTGTTGTTTTGAGGTTTGTGCATTATGCTTAAGTTCAACCATGGAGTCTGCTAGATTGTACATGTGGCAAAATCCGGTGGGGGGCTAGAAGATGGTGCGAGGGGCCGAGTGGAGGGAGACTATGAAGGAATGCACAAGTGCGAGATTGATATTTAGAGAGAGGGGGCGAACACGTGCGCTGTTGCACGCAGTGGCGGAGCCATGAAAAATAAATGAGCTAGGGGGCCAAGCATTGATAATCCTTTACGAGAAGGGTCAATTCATGAAATTAAACCTTTTTTTAGCAGCAATTGTCTAATGATCAGATTCATATTAGCCTCGATATATAGTGATGTTAGGGGGGGGCAGGGCCCTTACTGCCCCCTGTCTTCGCCATTGTGCACGCGTCTGAGAGATGTAGCGGAAGGCATGGATGATTAGAGGGGGAAATTGGATATATAATTAATGTGGGTGTATTAGCTATATATGTTAATCCTATATAGAGAGGTATAGATTGATCGATGTGGACGTGGGAAAGAGGGTGAGACCTCACTGGATATATCGATTGATCGGTTTGTGTGGAAAACTATGAAAGACCTAGCTATATACACACATACATAGAGGAACATCGATCGTTGCACATGCACGCGTGAGAGATAAAGAATGCCCGATATGATGGAGAGGGGGATGTGTGTGGGTGTGTGCCTTCATGGGAGACCGACCAGAAGAAAATGATTGCATGCGTGCGATGGATAATGCCGACTGGTAGTGTGTGTGCATGCATGCACGAGAGAAAGTTAGTGGTACAATTATAAAGAGAAGACTACTATGTGGATGTAAAAGAATAGGTGAGGTCATAATCAATGTAAAGTTGAATTCAAATATTTGAGTAAGAGATCCTGATGTTTGAAACCCATGCATGCATGAATATAATGGAGATCTGCGCGGTGTGGTTTGGAAATGAGCATGTTGTAATGTATAGTCATTGAACAAGGTCGGACCGATTTGAATTTGAGATACCGATGGCAGACATCATTTGCCCACGTCGCATCCGTGCATGTACACACTATTCTAATTGGAGATGATGGGCGGCTTTCGCATCACATATCTATATCTACACCCCTATATATATATTATTATATTTTTTTATATTGTGTGCGGGTAACTTTAACTTTGAAAGATGGTCGTTGGATGAGGCAAATTCGATGGTCCAAAGATGGCAAATTTGAGCACTACTGGCCGTTGGATATCATCTATATTCCACCAGATTTCGCCACATGTATAATCTAGAAGACTCCATGGTTGAACTTAAGCATAATGCACAAACATCAAAACACAAGCACTTCTTATTTGTTCTAGAATCTTCCGTATCAGAATTGCCCAAATGTTTTTCTACATGATTTGCCATTATTTGCTTTTACTTTATGTCTTACAACGCACAATTCCATGAATCTTAAAATAGATTAGCTTTCTTATAAAAACTAGATGATTTTGAATGAAATGAACTATAAGAATTAAACGAACATCTACATCATGCATATATGACTCAAAGCTTGCATGCTATAATGTGGTATTTATTCATAATTTGGTTGCCAAATCTCATGCGTGCAATGCACGTGTACCTTACTCTAGTCTAAATGGTGTTTGTGTGTGTTGTGCATGTTGAGGTGCAAATTGTCTTTTTTTGGGTACACATTAAGCTTGTTCTTCCGAAATTTCAAGTCGTGCCTTGTTATGACGAAAATTGAAGCTAGCGTCTCTGTCTATCGTGCTGCGAAACTCCCGCCTCTTCAACCCGCACCTTGTTAGCCCGAAATATTTAAGATATATCTTTGTCTCGTTGTGCTCCTACAACTCCCTCCATCTCAACCTGCACCTTGCTATTCCGAAATTAAAACACGCACGAAAACTCCCACCTCCTGTGAAATCCCGACACGCGAAATGCCCGTGGTACCCCTGAACCGAAAGAACCGCCTCAAATCGATGGGGGGGGGGTACTTTCGTAACATACCCCACATTTCGGACAAGCGCGTCTCTAAGCCATGGTTCCCCACTGCCATCCCATCCGCCCACCCATTCATACACCGAGGCCGCGAAAACCCACGACGAAACCCCACACCCTGCTCCGTCCGCCACCCAGCCGGAGCCTCTTCCCCGTTGTCCACAGCAACACCTCGACGTCCCTCATCCACCATACCGGATGAGGATCCGTCATCGATCTCATCGTCCCGCCGGTTCAGCCACCCCGTCCTCCACCTCCAAGGAGCTGCCCCGACGTTCCCCTCATCTTTCGCGCCACCTCCATTCCCACACCGCCGTCTTCACCTGCACCACCGGAAGAGCATCATCATCACTATTTCCTCGGATGAAGCTGCGGCCTAATCAGCGCCACCAAAGAGGTTGTACACTAATCACCGCATTTTCTTCTTGATTCAATCTCACGGTGCTGCCGGCGCTCAATCCCGAGCCGACACGGCGCGGCTCCATCCACGGCGGCGGCGCCGGCCACTTCCTCCACGGCGTCGCTCCCTCGGTGGCGACGTCCACATCAGTAGGAACTGCTGCTGCTTTAGCTCTCGCTCGTGCTGCTGCTCTGCTCTTGCTCTCGGTCCCCTGCCTGGTCTGCTCTTGCTATTGCTCTTGATCGCACTACTGCTCTCGCTCTTGCTCTTGCTTGCGATGCTGCTCCGATTTGGCTACCCTTCAGTCGACTGAATCGACTTTTGGGTCAGCCGATTTTCAAAGGGTGGGCTCGCCCGGGTGAAGGAAGAACCAGCCGCAGCGGGGAGGGGGGCTTGCCGGAGAGGTACCCCACTATCTATCTTAGGGTTCAGGATGGGGGCGGTGGTCGCCGGCGGTGGCGGGGCATTGGCGGGGCGGTGGCGTGGGGATCGCCGGAGAAAAAGCTCGGCACGGGGGGGCCTAGAGAGATGGCCGGGGCGGCGGCGGACCGGCGGTGGGGAGTGTTTTCAGGGTGGGCGGGGCGGCGCACCGCCGGCCGCGGGTGGCGGGGGGCTGCTGTTTGGCCAGTGGTGGCTGGCGGCTCAGGGGGGTGGAGGTTGAAGATGAACCGCATGCCCTTGATTTCGTATCCAACAGCTGCAAAATCGACTGACCAGAGATGAAAAAGTCAGTCTACCGACGTGTAGCCTCACCTTGCTAGTGCGTTCAGTTTCGACAGCAAAATTCAGTGTCGACATCAAAATTCAGTTTCAACAGTTAGGTTCAGTTTTGACAGTTAAGTTCAGTTTCTACAGTTAAGTTCAGAGATGAGCGGCTGATGTATTTTACATCTAGCACTTTGTGGTTATGTATTTTACGTCATGTATTGGAGATGCTATTAGAATTCCACTCAGGTTAACGTTGTTTGTTGTCTCTCTTGTCCCGCTTCAGCCTCGGCGTCGTACAACTCACCGGAGCTGCTCCAACGACGAAACCCTCCATCACAGCGGAGCAGTACCTCGGGCTCCATCTCCAGACGCCTAAGATCTTCTTCCCCTCCTCCGACAGCAAAGTCAACCGGAGCATCCTCACCGGCCAACCCAATCACGCTGAGATTGACATGGCTTCGCCAAAGAGGTTGTACACTTGTTGCATCTCTTTTTACTCTACATGTTATATATATTGTCCACTGAGCACTCCTAGTAACGGGAAATACGATTATTTTATCCTACTATATGACAAACAGTGAGGTACCAGGCAACTTAGCTATCCGTGATGGACTCTCTTGAACGCCATCATTATTTATCTCTGCGCGTTTGAGCTGTGCATTTGTCGACGGGCCTGGGAGTTGAGCTAGTATGGCAGTGGCCTAGGTCCAAAGTAATAGAAGTAGCACAAAAACATTTTCTTAGTGTAGGATTTTCCTTGCTCAAGCCTGCCTACTAGAATCGCCAGTGCTTGAAAGGAAATGTGAATGAAAAACATAGGAATTGGAAAGTTTCCTATGGTACTACTTTTCATGAATTTGGTGCAAAGGAATGGAGCAAAGGAAAACTGTAGGATTTGTTCCTTTAGTGTCTCCTTGAAAGAAAAACCGTAGGAATTCTAATTTCCACTTCTCCTCCTTTTCATATTCCTATTCATCAAGCACAAGACTAAGAGATAGTAGCATAATAGCATTATAACCGTACATTTTCTTGTGGTTTGACTTAATCTCACCATGCTTTTTTGCATCCTGTGATGTTCCAATTCTTGTGAATCAAACACCTAGATTGGCAGAAATCCTGTGTTTTTAAATTGTCTGTTTTGCACGTGCATTCCTATCCTATTCCTGTCTATTTCCTATCCCTGCATTGTTAGAATCCTCAAATTCAAACAAGCCCTTACTCAATTACTTCTGTTACAGATATGTGTCAAAGAAAACCTTGTGTGGTTTGTCTTGCTCCTGCGGCGCTGTGTTCCACCCCAGCTCAGCTGCTCCAACGACGGAAGGGTTCACCACAGCAGGGATCCGCTCTCCAGACTGTCTTTCGCCGCCTCAGATCTTCTTCCCCGCCACCGGCAGCCACGACAACTGCATTACCATCATCAACTGAGCAGATGACCTTGAGGACTACACGGGTCCGCAAGAGAGGTCGCACTCTTCCGTGTCTGCTTACGTTATGCGTCGCTTAATATGATGACATGCTACATTATCGTCGTGTTCACCTATTAGACTCCGAGTCAGGTCCAAACTAATGCTGAAACTTGAGTTTTTAAATGGTTGTGGGGTACATATTGGGGCAGCAATCAGTACTATCTGTCTACTATCTGGTTAATCTCCAGTGTCTACTATGAGTTTCATGTTGGGTGCAAACAAACATTAAAGGAGCCATTATCTGTATTTTTTAACTAAAGCTCTTATCTGCCTGCTATCATTGGTTTTGGGTCTATCCACAGTTTGCTACCATCACTCTGGATTTGTGCATGCACTCCTTACATAATCTCACTATGTTTTATTCCTATGCATGCCAGTTATTGTACACAATGTAACTGATCATGTAGAGCAAAAGAGACGAGCCTTGCGTGGCAATAAAATTTCATGCAGACGTCGTTCCATGGTGGGCGCAAAGGCAGCCCCCCTCCATGCATTTCGGATCGTAATCAAGAGGAAGATAACTGTTCTAAGGGGGGATTCAGAAGGAGAATACCACTCCTATTTACCCCATGAGGTCTTCGCTCTAACTTGGCATGCTGATGTTGGTAATATCATGCATATGGTGCCTTGCATTGCCTACTGTATACATTAAAGATGTCATCTACTTAGTTTAGACATGCTTTGTGTCAATGCCATCTGTTTAGTTTCTTTATCGTATATGTGAATCATGCAATGCCATCTTGTCTAGCCAGGTATCATATATATGAATTTTGCAATGCCACCCTAGTTAGCCAGTCATCTTATATGTGAATTATATCACGCCATCATTTTTTTATTATGTGTTTAATTTGTCAACAATTTTAGTACATTCAATTACTCTTCATGTGCATCAGCCATTCGGCACGGTCATGGAAAAATCTGGAGTGGAAACAAGGTCTTCAGAGCAGACAATGCTATCTGACGAAGCGCATGTCTTGCTGGTTACCGATAGCTCCTCAGAGGAGGATTCAGAGACAGATGACCAGTCATATTTCCCCCCTGAGGTGCATGCCCTAACTTGGCAGGGTTATGTTACTCATATCTTGCGTATGGTATCTTGCATTGCTATGTCATTTGCTTAGTTTAGACATGCTTTGTGCGAATGCCACCTGTTTAGTGTCTAATTACCATATATGTGAATTATGCAATGCCATCTTGTTGCAAGACATTATATATGTGAATTATGCAATGTTATCTTGTTGCAAGGCATTATGTATGTGAATTATGCAATGCCATGCTGTTTAGGCAAGCATCATATATGTGAATTATATCATGTCGTCCTTTTTTTGTATTTCTCATTGCTTTTGTCGACAATGTTTGTATATTCAACTGCTCTTCATGTGCATCAGCCATTTGAATTGGCGATGGAGAAATCTGGAGTGAAAACAAGGTCTTCAGAGAAGACAATGCTACCTGCTGAAGCAGATATCTTGCTGGTCACAGATAGCTCTTCAGAGGAGGATTCAGAGGCAGATGACCAGTCCTATTATCCCCCTGAGGTGTATGCTCAAACTTGGCAGGGTTATATTACTCATATAATGCATATGTTGTATTACAATGCTTAGTTTTTACATCATATACACAATATTGAATGCCATCTCCTTAGTTGACACATCATATATGCAATTGCCCTCTGCTCAGTTCCTTAGTATATAAATCATATATTTGAATTATGTCATGCCATGATATTTACATAGACAACATATATCTGAATTATGGCATGCCAACCTATTTTCTAAAGACATAATATAGTTATATCATCTCATCCTGTTTACATAGTCATCATATTTTAAATTATGTCATTCTATCCGTGAATTATATCATGCCATCATGTTTCCATCGACGACATGTTTGTGATTTATGGCATGCCAACCACTTTAATAGACACATCGTATAGTTATATCATGTCATCCTATTTACATAGTCATCATATTTTGAAGTATGTCATTCTATCCTGTTTAGTTAGCCATCATACATGTGAAATTGTGTCATGCTATCCTGTTTAATTAGCCATCATATATGTGAAATTATGTCCTGCTATTCTGTTTGCTTAGACAACATAAATGTGAATTATTTCATGCCCTGTTTTCTTCCCTACTATCCATTGCACCTGTCTATCTTACAATGTTTGTACATTCAATTACTTTTCTTGTTTATCAGCCATTTCAATTGGAGGGAGTGATGGCAGTATTTGTGGGAGTAAAAACACGGTCTTCAGAAAAGATCGTGCTACCTGTCGATGTAGATAGAACCACGATTGTACTTGCCCAAGAATCAGCCCCACCACACATAACCCACACTCATGCAGATTGTACCCCTACCCAGTTGGACAGAGAACCAGCTACACCCCTTCTAACCCCAACCCCAGCAGATAGACTCCCAGTTCCCGTTGACACAGCACCGTCTCCACCACAGAGCACCCAAACACGAGCAGTTAGTAAGGCAACTGCAGTGCCCAAATCACGAGGACCACCACTCCGAACCCAAAGTCAACGCTTAAATCAGAAGAAGAATTGTTCTCAGGCCAGGTTCCGTAGCTATGGTTCATACTACTTTGCTCTTGCATCACTGTATTTACTAATACCAACCAATTTCAAATTTGAAGGATGCAATTGAAACTCCAATGGCGCAACAGGTATGTTTTAAACCTGTTTCTTCAACGTGTTTGGCTGTTTGCTGTTGTAACTTGCTCTATGTTGATTTCAGTTTCAATTGAATAAACAGTTATGTTCTCATGCCATGCACATTACAAGTGTTGTTATTGCTGTGTAGTTTCCCACACTTATATTCTGTCTATGCTGCTTTGTCTTAAATAGATATGATTTGAACTGTATCTATCTTGATTTGGCAACATAAACTAGAATGATATAGACCATACAGTGACCATACTACATAGATATATGTTTGTTTCATGCGGTTATCCTGTCCATCTTACTACTGAACTGGTTTACCAAAATGAGTTTCATATACTACATTGTAAACCTGAGATGTGTTTGTTTGTTTCTCTTTTAGAACGCGGATAAAATATTGGAGAAGAGTACCCTGTTATGCAATGGTAAAGGAAGTAATGCAGATAAGGTGCAAGATAGTGAGACATCCCTGTTGGTCTCCAAGAAAGCTGATAAAAACTATATTGAGGACACTGAGACAACGCCAAAGTCCTGTCTTGATGTAGTGTTCGAGTTACTGGCTACCACTACTGGCACCAGCTCTTCGAACTCGTTGCCTGAATCAGTTCGGCTTCTTGAGTCTCAACTTAAAGTTGAAAGATATCGATCAGATGTTATGCGATAGGAAGCCGAAGGACTGAGGAAGTCCCTGCAGAATTCAGATACATACTTTCTGGTGCAACAGCAAGCGCTGGAGGACTTCAGCGCCAAACAAGAGAAAGTTAATAAGCTTGCTAAGCATCTTGCCAACATTATGGGTACCCAGGATATTGTTCCTTGAGCTCTTCTGAAGTGGTTTCAGTTCTGGACTTGTTTTGCTGCGGCGTTTATATGCTGCTGTGTTCCCTATATTTGCACTGGTGGCGAACTTTGATGCCCAGTGGATGTGATATGTGTAATAGCCGTGATAGCCTAGTGTAAGTTGCTTGCTTATTTATTTCCTTGTTGTCTTGTTTATTTGTTTGCTTGTAGTCAGTGAGTTCTTTTTCTGCGGTTTGCTAGTGGCTGCAATAACCTGTTTTTTAAAACTAGGCCACAATAACCATGGGCTAATATTTACTGTAGTGACACTGGACCTACAGGCCGTAGAAATAGTGGGCCTTCTACGGGCCGTAGAAACAGTGGGTCTTCTATGGGCCGTATAAACAGTGGGCCTTCTACGGGCTGTAGAAACAATGGGCCTTCTACGGGCCGTAGAAACAATGGGCCTTCTACGGGCCGTATCATCAATGGGCCTTATACGGGCAGTATGATCGATTGGACAAACATGGGCCAATAATAGGCCGCATTATGGCCGTAAACGGGCTAGAGTTGGAATCGTTCGTTCATGGGCCGACCATAATGGGCCATCGTTAATAGGCCATATTTCATGATGCTATGAAAACGGCCCAACGTGTTAACGGACCACAAACGGGCCGACTATAACCACAGGCTGAATTTGGCCCATAAGCAGAAAATGATAGTAACGGGCCGTAAGTAAACGAATGCTGGAAATGAGCCCAAGAATCAATGGGCTCTGAGAAGGCCGAAAGATAACATGGGCTGGAAACGGCCCAGCGGAATAACGGGCCCTTAATGGGTATAAAGTGATACACTGTTCATTATGGGCCAGTTTCACCACGGGCCGTTAATGGGTGTAAAGTAATACACTGTTCATTATGGGCCAGTTTCACCACGGGCCGTTAATAGGCCAAGATTTACATAGGGCCTCATATGGGCCGAAAGACGCCATGGGCCATACATGGGCCAGAAGTGAAAACGGGCTGGAATCATATTGGGTGCCCCAGATGACGCTACTGGGCCTAATTCGGATAGGGCGTAACGGACCTTGGGTTAGCGGGCTGTAATTGGGCTATATGCGAACAGGCCGTTAACAGGCTTTACATGGGTCGGCCCGCCACCTTTTGACCAAGTCAAACGGGCCGGCCTTTTCACAGGAATGGGCCTCTGTTGGGTCGTGCCATGTGTCGACGTATCATAGGCGCCTTCTGTCCAATGAGTGGACGACATCTGTCCCAGTGGTGAGCCGACACGTGTTTCCTCCAGCCAATGATGATTTTACACGTGGAAAATCCCCATTGGTCGGGGCTGTTAACGAGTTATCGGATCCAAAATCCGACCCGATAGCTTAACGGCGTTCCGTTACGATGGATGCCATGTGTTGGTCACCCTTGACGAAAGCACTTCTGTGACACGTGATTTATCGTCATGGAAGTGGACACTTCTGTGAAGATAATTTTGGTAATTTCATGGAACACTTCTACGACAGCACAGGTATGACTATCTTGATTCTGTCATAAATTTGTCATGGATGTACATGCATGACAAAAAACGCGACCTACTGTGACAAACACGTATCATCACGGAAGTGTACTTTTTTTGTAGTGCAAGTACCCATCACAATCCCTTATCTCTCGCATTACATTATTTGTCATTTACCTCTCGTTTTCCTCTCCCCCACTTCACCCTTGCCGTTTTATTCGCCCTCTCTTTCCCAATCTCCTCCTCTCTTTTCAGTTTTCCTTTTTCTCGCTTGCTTGTCGTTATGTCTGAAATTGGGGAAATTATTGCCGACATGGACAATAATAATAACATGGAAAATTCTGATGCTCCGGCTGAAGAACCCCTACCTTGCATACAAAAAGATTTCGAATTGGTAGTGGTAATATTATTGGAAAAGGAGTTATTCAAGATCTATTTACTTGTGCCGGTGCTTTGCCTTCTATGGGCAGTTCTATTCTCCATAGAACTAGTAGTCTTGCAGACGCTATTGCCATGCTTATCGTTGAACTTGAAAGGCAATTTATGCATATACATCCTTCCATACAAAGGATTTTCCTAGAATTTTCTAATATCGAGCATTCCTTTGTTAAGCGTGCCGCTACAATCTTTTTGGTGCATGAATTCGGATTTATAATAAAAGAGGCCAAAGAAATCTTTGCGCATTATAGGGTGGATGCTGGCCGTCCTCCCATAGAATCTATCCTCTTTGATCAAGAAAAAATAATGCGTTTTCAATTTATTGACTATGTTGCTTTCAATGAAAATCTTAGAAAAAAGGTGCCTACCAATATTTTAATTGATAGAATCTCTAAACTTAACGATGATTTGGCTATTAGAAATAATGAGCTTGGATACCCTCTTGAGTATAGGCTGACAAGGTTCTGTCAAAAGAATGCTTATAATGATGAATTGGTTGTGCAATACGAAGGGCCTAAAGAGGAACCTATACCTCCTAAAATTGATCTTGGGGATTTTTGCCCTATTAAATTTAGCCCTTTTGATTACTTTTGCTTGCCTCAAAGAAAACTTGCTGCCGAACATAGGGAGTATGAAATGAGTTTCACTGATCTATCTTATTATTACGGCACGACCTAGATCTATCCTTGCTTTTATGGCTAGCTAGGGGTGTTAAACGATAGCGCTTGTTGGGAGGCAACCCAATTTTATTTTTAGTTTTTTGTTTTTTTTTCTGTTTAGAAATAAATAATACATCTACCTTCTGTTTGGATGTGGTTTTATGTTTTAATTAGTGTTTGTGCCAAGTTAAACCTATAGGATCTTCTTGGATAATAGTTATTTGATCTTGCTGTAATTTCTAGAAACTTTCGGTTCACGAAAAAAATTTTTAAAAATCAACAGAACGTGATAAAATAGTGATTCCAATTTATTCGGATCAATAAACAAATTTCCTAGGTCTTCCTATTTTGGCTGAATTTTGGGAGTTCCAGAAGTTTGCGTTAGTTACAGATTACTACAGACTGTTCTGTTTTTGACAGATTCTGTTTTTCGTGTGTTGTTTGCTTATTTTGATGAATCTATGGCTAGTAAAATAGTATATGATCCATAGAGAAGTTGGAATACAGTAGGTTTAACACCAATATAAATAAAGAATGAGTTCATTATAGTACCTTGAAGTGGTCTTTTGTTTTCTTTCGCTAACGGAGCTCATGAGATTTCTGTTGAGTTTTGTGTTGTGAAGTTTTCAAGCTTTGGGAGAATTTTTTTGATGGATTATGGAACAAGGAGTGGCAAGATCCTAAGCTTGGGTATGCCCATGTCACCCCCAAGATAATCCAAGGACACCAAAAAGTCGAAGCTTGGGGATGCCCCGGAAGGCATCCCCTCTTTCGTCCAATTCCATCGGTAACTTTACTTGGAGCTATATGTTTATTCACCACATGATATGTGTTTTGCTTGGAGCGTCTTGTATTATTTGCATCTTTGCTTGTTAGTTTACCACAATCATCCTTGCTGTACACACCTTTTGAGAGAGCCATACATGAATTGGAATTTGTTAGAATACTCTATGTGCTTCACTTATATCTCTTGAGCTTGATAGTTTTGCTCTATGTGCTTCACTTATATATTTTGAGCTTGATAGTTTTGCTCTAGTACTTCAGTTATATCTTTTAGAGCACGGTGGTGGATTTTTTTAAAGAAACTATTGATCTCTCATGCTTCACTTAGATTATTTTGAGAGTCTTAAATAGCATGGTAATTTGCTTAATAATAATATGCTTGGTATTCAAGATTTGTAAAACTTTCTTTTGAGTGCGTTGAATACTAAGAAAAGTTTGATGCTTGATAATTGTTTTTAGATATGGAGGCGATAATATCAAAGTCGTGCTAGTTGAGTAGTTGTGAATTTGAGAAATGCTTGTGTTGAAGTTTGCAAGTCCCGTAGCATGCACGTATGGTAAACGTTATGTAACAAAGTTGAAACATGAGGTGTTATTTGATTGTCCTTCTTACGAGTGGCGGTCGGGGGCGAGCGATGGTCTTTTCCTACCAATCTAGCCCCGTAGGAGCATGCACGTAGTGCTTTGGCTTTTGATGGCTTGTAGATTTTTGCAATAAGTATGTGAGTTCTTTATGACTAATGTTGAGTCCATGGATTATACGCACTCTTACCCTTCCATCATTGCTAGCCTCTTCGGTACCGTGCATTGCCCTTTCTCACATTGAGAGTTGGTGCAAACTTCGCCGGTGCATCCAAACCCTGTGATATGATACGCTCTTTCACACATAAACCTCCTTATATCTTCCTCAAAACAGCCACCATACCTACCTATTATGGTATTTCCATAGCCATTCCGAGATATATTGCCATGCAACTTTCCACCATACCGTTCTTCATGACACATTCATCATTGTCATCATGACATACATTACTTTTGTCATATTGCCATTGCATGATCATGTAGTTGACATAGTATTTGTGGCAAAGCCACCGTTCATAATTCTTTCATACATGTCACTCTTGGTTCATTGCATATCCCGGTACATCGCCGAAGGCATTCATATAGAGTCATACTTTGCTCTAGTATCGAGTTGTAATCATTGAGTTGTAAATAAATAGAAGTGTGATGATCATCATTAATTAGAACATTGTCCCATGCGAGGTTAAAAAAAAGAGGCCAAAGAGCCCACCAAATAAAAAAGAGGCCAAAGAGCCCACCAAAAAAATGAGAGAAAAAAAGAGAAGGGACAATGTTACTATCCCTTTCCACACTTGTGCTTGAAAGTAGCACCATGTTTTTCATATAGAGAGTTTCATATTTTGTCACTTACATATACTAGTGGGAATTTTTCATTATAGAACTTGGCTTGTATATTCCAACGATGGGCTTCCTCCAATGCCCTAGGTCTTCGTGAGCAAGCAAGTTGGATGCACACCCACTTAGTTTCTTTTGTTGAGCTTTCACACATTTATAGCTCTAGTGCATCTGTTGCATGGCAATCCCTACTCCTTGCATTAACAAAAATTGATGGGCATCTCCATAGCCCATTGATTAGCCTCGTTGATGTGAGACCTTCTCCTTTTTTGTCTTCTCCACATAACCCCCATCCTTATATTCTATTCCACCCATAGTGCTATGTCCATGGCTCGCGCTCATATATTGCGTGAAAGTTTATAGGTTTGAGATTACTAAAATATGAAACAATTGCTTGGCTTGTCATCGGGGTTGTGCATGATGAGAGCATTCTTGTGTGATGAAAATGGAGCATGACTAAACTATATGATTTTGTAGGGATGAACTTTCTTTGGCCATGTTATTTTGAGAGGACATAATTGCTTAGTTAGTATGCTTGAAGTATTATTATTTTTATGTCAATATGAACTTTTGTCTTGAATCTTTCGAATCTGAATATTCATACCACAATTAAGAAGAGTTACATTGAAATTATGCCAAGTAGCACTCCGCATCAAAAATTCTCTTTTTATCATTTACCTACTCGAGGACGAGCAGGAATTAAGCTTGGGGATGCCTGATACGTCTCCAACGTATCTATAATTTTTGATTGCTCCATGCTATATTATCTATTGTTTTGGACTATATTGGGCTTTATTTTCCACTTTTATATTACTTTTGGGACTAACCTATTAACCGGAGGCCCAGCCCAGAATTGTTGTTTTTTGCCTATTTCAGTGTTTCGGAGAAACGGAATATCAAACGGTGACCAAACGGAATGAAATCTTCGGGAACGTGATTTTCTCATCGGATAAGACCCAGGAGACTTGGACCCTCCGTCAAGAAAGCTCCGAGGCGGCCAAGAGGGTGGAGGGCGCGCCCCCCCTAGGGCACGCCCCCTACCTCGTGGGCCCCTCGAGGCTCCACCGACGTACTTCTTCCTCCTATATATACCTACATACCCTCGACAGATCAGATATGGAGCCAAAAACCTAATTCCACCATCGCAACTTTTTGTATCCACGAGATCCATCTTGGGGCCTGTTTTGGAGCTCCGCCGGAAGGGGATTCCACCATGGAGGGCTTCTACATCAACATCATAGCCTCTCCGATGAAGTGTGAGTAGTTTACCTCAGACCTTCGGGTCCATAGTAAGTAGCTAGATGGCTTCTTCTCTCTTTTTGGAGCTCAATACAATGTTCTCCCCCTCTCTCGTGGAGATCTATTCGATGTAATCTTCTTTTTGCGGTGTGTTTGTTGAGATCGATGAATTGTGGGTTTATGATCAAGATTATCTATGAGCAATATTTGAATCTTCTCTGAATTCTTTTATGTACGATTGAGTTATCTTTGCAAGTCTCTTGGAATTATCCGTTTGGTTTGGCCAACTAGATTGGTAGTTCTTGCAATGGGAGAAGTGCTTAGCTTTGGGTTCAATCTTGCGGTGTCCTTTCCCAGTGACAGTAGGGGCAGCAAGGCACGTATTGTATTGTTGCCATCGAGGATAACAAGATGGGGTATTTATCATATTGCATGAATTTATTCCTCTACATCATGTCATCTTGCTTAAGGTGTTACTCTGTTTTCATTAACTTAATACTCTAGATGCATGCTAGATAGCGGTCGATGAGTGCAGTAATAGTAGTAGATGCAGGCATGAGTCGGTCTACTTGTCTCGGACATGATGCCTTTATACATGATCATACCTAGATATTCTCATAACTATGCTCAATTCTGTCAATTGCTCAACAGTAATTCATTCACCCACCGTAAAATACCTATGCTCTTGAGAGAAGCCACTAGTGAAATCTATGGCCCCCGGATCTATTTTCATCATATTAATCTTCCTACGCTTTATTATTGCTTTGCTCTTTACTTTGCCTTTTTATTTTACTTTGCATCTTTATACCAAAAATACCAAAAATATTATCTATCATCTCTGTCAGATCTCACTCTCGTAAGTGACCGTGAAGGGATTGACAACCCCTATTCACGTTGGTTGCGAGGAGCTATTGTTTTGTGTAGGTACGAGGGACTTGCGCGTGGCCTCCTACTGGATTGATACCTTGGTTCTCAAAAACTGAGGGAAATACTTATGCTACTCTGCTGCATCATCCTCTCCTCTTCGGGGAAAACCAACGCAAGCTCAAGACGTAGCAACTAGTTGAATAGTTCTCTCTGACCGAGATGGGGAATAATGGATCGGGAAGACTTCCTTTCTACATTATCCCTATGCCTCTACGCTCACTTCACTCATTTTGCTCCGTACGTAGTCACTTGTTGAAATCTCTAGAAAGACAAATACTCCGTTTTTGAGAACAGAGGGAGGATTTTACTCCGTATATGGGAACAGAGGGAGTATCACCATATGGAGGGAACAGAGGAAGCTTGAAATATGAACATGTCAATGGGAGGGAGTAAGCCCCGTGCATGCATGCATGCAACACGCAACACTCACACGTACACATGGACGCACCACTAGTAGAAAAGGGGCCAATGGTCCAGGCCGGTCCAGCCCATTAGTCCCGGTTCAATCCAGAACCGGGACCAATAGGGGCATTGGACCCGGTTCGTGAGCCCCAGGGGCCGGCCGGGCCACGTGGGCCATTGGACCCGGTTCGTGAGCCCCAGGGGCCGGCCGGGCCACGTGGGCCATTGGTCCCGGTTCGTCTGGACCTATTGGTCCCGGTTGGTGGGACGAACCGGGACCAATGGTCCTCGCTCCTGGCCCACCACTATTGGTCCCGGTTGGAGGCTTGAACCGGGACCAAAGGATGCCCATTAGTCCCGGTTCATACCACCAACCGGGACTAAAGGGTTGGTCCTCGTTGCGGCCAGAGTTTAGTCCCACCTCGCCAACCGAAGGGGAATCGGACCAGTTTATAAGCCCCTCCCTCTCTGCCTTATTGAGCTCCTCTGAAAATGAAAATAGATGCCCTTATATAGGGAAATTAGCCTAAATTCATACGGATTTCGATTGAAATTCGTTATGAATTTAAGTTGATTTTCCTCTATAAGCGCATCTATGCTCATTTTTGAGTAGTTTTTTTATATTTTTTTTCTTTTCTGCTATATTTATTTTTTTCTTTTTATTTCTGAGTTGTAATAAGCCATTAAAAATAAGGATATATGCTCCTTTTTTAGTATAGTTAATCACAACTATTTTTTGCTTCTATTCATTTGTGAGTAGTTGTCTATATAGTTTTTTTTCTTTCCTGTTATATTTATTCTTTTGTTTTTATTTCTGAGTTGTAATAATTCATTAGAAATAAGCATCTATGCTATTTTTTTAGTAAAGTTAATCGAAATTATTTTTTCTTCTATTTATTTCTGAGTGGTTTTTTATATAGTTTTTTTCTTTTCTGCTACATTTATTTTTTTCTTTTTATTTCCGAGTTGTAATAAGTCATTAAAAATAAAAAAGAGGCGCAATGCTCGTTAAGACGAAGCCGCTCCACCTCCTTCCTCTGACTTCCAGCGCTGCTCCACAAAACAATGCTCCCAAGAGAGAAACAACACCGCAGTGCCGCCATCGTCCGGTCTGGAACACCAGATCCTAGGGTTTTCCTCCGGAGCAATAGGAGTGGGTCAATGGTAGTCACACGACGATGCCTTCATCATGGTAACGACATGGAACGCCGCCATCGCCCGCCGTCAGGTCGGTTTTCACCGGCAACTACGTCTCCCCGACTCGCAGCTGGTGCCAGATGACGGATCCCGAGATCCGAACACCCAGCCTCAGGCCGACCACCTCTGACTGAAGAGATGACCACCATCGCCGGCTGCAACGGTCAGAATTATTTTTTAGTAAAGTCATTAAAAATAAAAAAGAGGCGCAATGCTCGTTAATTTGCTTCAAGCCTTTCGGAATAGTGTCAACTGCACTGCACATAGCTCTGTGCAGTCTACCGTATTCCTCAAGGCTTGAAGCTAACCAACGTGCAGGAGCATTGAGCCTCTTCGTCATCGTCTCTGCACTCAGGGCTTATAAACAGCTGCGACTGCCTCTCGCTTGGCGAGGTGGGACTAAAAAAACAGCTGCAGGAAGAATCAACAAAAAAATAGCTGCAGAAAATAAAAAAGTAGTTACACGGGTCCATTGGTACCGGTTCATGGAACCAACCGGTACAAATGCCAATCTTTGGTCCCGGTTCGTTGGACCAACCGGGACCAATGCCCCTCCTTTAGTCCCGGTTGGAGCCACCAATCGGGCCCAAAGGTCTTCGTTTCCCGCCCTTTGCGCTGCTGAAATGAGGCCTTTGGTCCCGGTTGGTGGCACCAACCGGGACTAAAGGGGGCATTAGTCCCGGTTGGTGCCTCCAACCGGGACCAATGCTCTTGCTATATATACTGGACTTGGCAGTTTTCGCCAAATCCCATCTCTTTCTCCCCTGCCCCGAGCCTCTGCTCCTCGTCGCCGTCGCCACCGAGCCCGTCCCACGCCGCCCCGAGCCCGCCGTCCCCGTCGCCGCCCCGAGCCCGCCGTCGTCGCC
>NC_057810.1:147220652-147239615 GCF_018294505.1 Triticum aestivum
TAATGATTTTTTTGTTCATAGTATTTAGAAAAAGGAAAAAAAAGAAGTAGTTTATATATAGTTGAACTAGCTAGTTGATTTAATAAACTAATTTATTTTACTATATAATGAAGTAGTTTGTTTTTAGTAAGTACTACGTATTTATTTATAGTAAGTGCTTAGTAGTTGAACTAGATAGTTGATTTAATTAGATTTTTTTGTTAGATTAGATTTTTTTGTTAGATTACATGTGTAGTAATTAAGTTGTTCATATTATGTTAGATATTTTTGTTAGATTAATTAGATTTTTTTTTGTTAGATTAGATATGTGTAGTAATTAATTTCTTCATATTATGTTAGATTTTTTCTGTTAATAGATTTTTTTGGTGATATTATTATTGAATATGCATGTTTGGTGATATTATTGTTAATAGATTTTTTGGTGATATTTAGATTGTGTAATTAATTTTGTTCATAGAATTTTAATAGTTGAACTACATAGTTGATTTAATTAATAAAACTACTTTCATTTAACTATATATAGAAGTAGTTCCCGCGTCGACGTCGGCGATGCCTATCCCGCATCCTCGTTGTCGTCGACTCGGCGGTGGAGGCCTGCTTGATCAGGGCCATGTTTGGGACTGGGCTCCGCCGGGTTGGTATTGGGAGGTGCTACCTTCCGGGGGACGTAGGTTGGTGAGGAGGCAGCCCGTTGTTGACCCGATCCTTGTTTGGTGGCGGTCGCGTGGACCAGTGACGGTGGTGAGGCATCCGAACACCGCGGAGGTGGTACGTCACCGTGTCAGCGAGGAGGACGAGCACGTCCGTCGCTACATGGTTGCATTGGAGGGGAGGTTCGACAATACCTGGCAGGTTCTTCAGGGATCTCACTGGAGCTATGATCCTGTGATGGTTCCTTATCTTTGGGTGTCCACCGCCCGCGTCGATACCCGTCAGGAGCTACGGTTCTAGTTGTATTAGTGATAATATTCGATGATGTATGGACACCAAGAGATGATGTACTTTTGCTTATAATTATTGAATGCATGCTAATTTGAATACTATACTTTATGTTATGATTTGGTTTTGCTTATTTTATGATTTGGTTTTGCTTATTGAATGCTCATATTGGATAATTTCTCCTTCATTCCCGTGTGCTAGACAATTTGATATAATTAATAATGCATTCAGGAATGAAAGGAGGAGCTACGTACATCGATCATCGATAGTGAACCCGTGATTAATAATAATGATCTAGTTTAATATTTGAATTATGAACGTATAGGCCGGAAATGTCGTACTCATCGGACGACGAAAACCGCCCGGGGGAGTGCGACTGGTGCCACGATGACCGAGGTATCTGCGACAGGTTCATTGTGCTGGACGAAGATCGGCGCTTCAGCATTAAGCTCGAGGAGACCTTCGATGTTCATATGGTACGCAACCGACGATAATAGTTTTTTTCGTAATTACTCATGACTTCAACTATTTTAATCATGACAATATTTTTCATCTTTTCCAATTCGACTAGCTTATCCCATGCTTTGCAAGACGCCATGTCTCGGAGAGGATGGGTTTTGAAGACCATGAAAGTTTCGAAACCAAAAAAATTATCCTAAGTACCCATCATGGTGTGGATTTTCAAGTAATGTTGTACAATGCTCAGAGTGTAACCCATTTTGGTTGCAAAAATTGGGAAGCACTTTGCAAGATGTATGGTTTTGATGAGGGTATTCTTGTTACCATGGATCTTGGTGATCCTACAATCGAGCAAGAGAGACCTACGATTTTCGTCCTTGTGGATACACCTCCAATTCTTCCCCCATGTGAGCTTAACATAGTTATTAAGTAATTTATATTGTTTATTTGAAAATAGTTGACAACTTATTCTCCATTGACAGCTTATTTTCATTCTTCAAAGAATGTGCGGAAGATGGTAGACATAACCTACTACACCGAAGGCTCCGAACTAACTTATCAGGAGAAAAATCATCTGGTCGGATTTTGTACTGATCTTGAGAATTACAATGTCTACAATCGAACTCCTCAACATTATGGTCAATACGTGCCACTAGTGCACGTGTTGAACTACGGTAACTACCATGGAGATACCCTGGTATGATTTTTTACTAGTACAACATTCGTGCATCTTTTTGCACACTTCTAAAACTAGTACATCATATCATTGCTAACTACGAAGTTATTACTATGTTTTTCAACAGATAATCCCAAATGATTGTGTGCCTCATCTGATGTATACACGGGGTAGCCTTCATGTTTTGAACATACACCCAGGTCGTCCTACGAATCTCAACTGTCCATACCGGATTTCTAAAAGAAGTGGAGACATGATAATCAAAGAATGGAAAAAATGTATGGACAGTCGTAAGGAGCTTCTTGGAAGCAACATTCAGCGAAGGGCAAAAATTGGAGACAGGATGATCGCCATTCTTCATAATGGAGAGTCAGGGTCTATATTGTTTTATGCTATTTTACCTTAAGGGTTTTTAGGTCCTACCTGATACTGATGATCATGTGCTAAGAACAATTATGTAGGGTTGGGTTCGATGACTATGAGGATGATGATCGTATGACTTATTATTAATAACGAGTAGAAGTTGTATATGATGATGCATGATTAGTAGGACTTGTTATTATATATATATATGATGATGTATGATGCAAGCATGCATGAGCATTTTATATCTGCGGGTGCAATGAACATAGCAGCAGCGTTGATAAACCAAGGACGAAGATATAAGAGAGGACACTTCTCTCTATTAGCTAGCTGTAATAACAACCTAAAAATAACCCCTAAAGCAGCCACTTTTTAAAAAAATTGACTTTTGGTCCCGGTTGGAGCCACCAACCGGGACAAAAGGCCCCCTGACTGGGGTGGGCGCACAGGGCCACGTGGAGGCACATTGGTCCCGGTTCTGGTTTGAACCGGGACTAATGGGTGGAGGTATTAGTAACGACCCATTAGTCCCGGTTCATGAACCGGGACTAAAGGCCCTTACGAACCGGGACTAATGGCTGGTTTTCTACTAGTGCACGCAACACTCACGCACCCATGCGGCACACAGCATACGACGCAACACACACGCTCACGCTCAAGTGCTCAACCTACTCCCTACGTCCGTGAAAGACTGTACATTTAGAGATTTACACATTGACCAGGGCATAATTAATGCCCAAAAGTTATGTGTGCATGCGACCATTGAGAGAAGAAGATTAAATGAAGGTCGTTGCATGCTGTAATTAAGGATAGACATGTAGCCTATACCTAGAGCACAAGTTGGTGCATTAGTCAATCAATATCGATTTACATTAAAGGCTAAATGCATTGGAAGTGTAGATGTACTACACTCTTTGTTTTTTAGCTGATTTCTTTGCTCTGCCAACTGACAGGTGGGACCCAGAAACCAGGTGACAATTTAACCAGTCAACAAAGTGCCACGTCGACTATGTGGCCAGTCAGTAGGGTGCAATACGGTGCTCTACGATGAGCTAATGATTGTATAATCACTGCAAAACTATATATAGTGACCGTAAAGAGCGTATTGTTACATACGTTGACCGCCAGTGTATTTTCTCGTTTCAAATTAAGCGATATTAACCGGAAAGGACGTAGTATGGACTAATACTAGTACTGCTTTGATGTGTCCCGTCAACTCACCGAACGAGGAGAAGCTTGCTTACTACGCCTCTCCCTCGCCCACGCGCGCGATGGTTCGCAGGACGAGGAGAGGGTTTTGACTACAGCACACCCTCTCCCTCTCCCTCGCCCTCGCCCTCGCGGTGGACGTGCAGCAGTTCAATCGGTGTCAGATTGCCAGAAGCATAATGTGTACTGTAGTATCATCATTGTCAGACCTTCCGAAGAGGCGAAGAGCCAAGTGCAAGGTTCACACGAGTACGAACTATTGAACCTCCCGAAGAGGCAAAGAGCCAAGCGCAAGGTTCTATAGGAGTTGTCGTCCTAGTAGGAGTGTACTACAACTATAGCGAACGATGCTACTGTATGATGCCGCCACGTCACGTATATCGAAAGTTGTGCCACCTTTTAATTCTCAAAGAGCATGTTGGAGCCCGTGCAACAACCACACAAGTTGCACATACACATAACACATTTACTAGTAATAAATTCTAAAGGACAAATGCCAGTATGCCACACAAGTTCATCTCCAGTTCATGTGATAAATTTGTGCACGACTAGTCTACATATATTCACAGCGCTACCGTTCACAATTTAACGTAATCCACTTACACGTTATAGATGTGCTACATGTCCTCCTCCAGGTTCCAGTCCCAGGTGTTCTTCATGGATGGCACGATCCATAGCGGTGGGCAACGGGAATCATTGTCGCAGCTTTCTAGTCCTGTTCCACACGATGGAGACTCATCCAAGCTGAAGCGGCATAAATCAGGGATAGCGTGTCCCAGCATGTCGTTCATCCGGCTGTGCGCACGGAAGACACAACCATGCTTCATGAATGGCAGGCTTTTTGTGTCGTGCACGGAAAGTGGCATCCGCTTCACAATGGGATAGCTGTCCCCAATGAAAAGCGAGTACTCTCCAAGAGTGTTCCTCGGCACCCACGTAGCATACTACCTCTTGAGCACTGCGTTGGATTTCCTTGAAGGGGAAAGGATGATGCAGCAAAGTAGCGTAAGTATTTCCCTCAGTTTTTGAGAACCAAGGTATCAATCTAGTAGGAGGCTATACGCGAGTCCCTCGTACCTACACAAAGCAAATAACTCCTTGCAACCAACGCGATAAGGGGTTGTAAATCCCTTCACAGTCACTTACGAGAGTGAGATCTGATAGAGATGATAGATAATATTTTTGGTATTTTTGTGATAAATATGCAAAGTAAAATAAAAGAAAAGTAAAAAAGTAAAGGCAATAAATAAAGTGATGGAAGATTAATATGATGGAGATAGACCTGGGGGCCATAGATTTCACTAGTGGCTTCTCTCAAGAGCATAAGTATTTTATGGTGGGTGAATGAATTACTGTTGTGCAATTGACAGAATTAAGCATAGTTATGAGAGTATCTAGGTATGATCATGTATATAGGCATCACGTCCGAGACAAGTAGACTGACTCCTGCCTGCATCTACTACTATTACTCCACTCATTGACCACTATCCAGCATGCATCTAGAGTATTAAGTTCAAGAAAATAGAGTAACGCCTTAAGCAAGATGACATGATGTAGAGGGATAAATTCATGCAATATGAAAAAAAAACCATCTTGTTATCCTCGATGGCAACAATACAATACGTGCCTTGCTGCCCCTGCTATCACTGGGAAAGGACACCGCAAGATTGAACCCAAACCTAAGCACTTCTCCCATTGCAAGAAAGATCAATCTAGTAGGCCAAACCAAACTGATAATTCGAAGAGACTTGCAAAGATAACCAATCATACATAAAAGAATTCAGAGAAGATTCAAATATTGTTCATAGATAATCTTGATCATAAACCCACAATTCATCGGTCTCAACAAACACACCGCAAAAATAAGATTACATCGAATAGATCTCCACGAGAGAGGGGGAGAACATTGTATTGAGTTCCAAAAAGAGAGAAGAAGCCATCTAGCTACTAACTATGGACCCGAAGGTCTGAGGTAAACTACTCACACTTCATCGGAGAGGCTATGTTGTTGATGTAGAAGCCCTCCGTGATCGATGCCCCCTCCGGCAGAGCTCCGGAACAGGCCTCAAGATGGGATCTCGTGGGTACAGAAGGTTGCGGCGGTGGAGTTAGGTTTTTGGCTCCGTATCTGATCGTTTGGGGGTACGTAGGTATATATAGGAGGAAGTAGTATGTCGGTGGAGCAACAGGGAGCCCACGAGGGTGTAGGGCGCGCCCTGGGGGGTGGGCGCGCCCCCTACCTCGTGGCCTCCTCCCTTGTTTCTTGACGTAGGGTCCAAGTCTCCTGGATCATGTTCGGTGAGAAAATCACGTTCCCGAAGGTTTCATTCCGTTTGGACTCCGTTTGATATTCCGTTTCTCCGAAACTCTGAAATAGGCAAAAACAACAATTCTGGGCTGGGCCTCCAGTTAATAGGTTAGTCCCAAAAATATTATAAAAGTGGATAATAAAGCCCAATAATGTCCAAAACAGTAGATAATATAGCATGGAGCAATCAAAAATTATAGATACGTTGGAGACGTATCAGGCATCCCCAAGCTTAATTCCTGCTCGTGAAATGATAAAAAAGAATTTTTGATGCTGAGTGCTACTTGGCATAATTTCAATGTAACTCTTCTTAATTATGGTATGAATATTCAGATCTGAAAGATTGAAGACAAAAGTTTAATATTGACATAAAAATAATAATACTTCAAGCATACTAACTAAGCAATCATGTCTTCTCAAAATAACATGGCCAAAGAAAGTTATCCCTACAAAATCATATAGTTTGGCTATGCTCTATCTTCACCACACAAAGTATTTACATCATGCACAACCCCGATGACAAGCCAAGCAATTATTTCATACTTTTGACATTTTCAAAACTTTTTCAATCTTCACGCAATACATGAGCGTGAGCCATGGATATAGCACTATATGTGGAATAGAATGGTGGTTGTGGAGAAGACAAAAAGGGAAGATAGTCTCACATCAACTAGGCGTATCAACGGGCTATGGAGATGCCCATCAATAGATATCAATGTGAGTGAGTAGGGATTGCCATGCAACAGATGCACTAGAGCTATAAGTATATGAAAGCTCAACAAAAGAAACTAAGTGGGTGTGCTTCCAACTCGCTTGCTCACGAAGACCTAGGGCATTTTGAGGAAGCCCATCATTGGAATATACAAGCCAAGTTCTATAATGAAAAATTCCCACTAGTATATGAAAGTGACAAAATGAGAGACTCTCTATCATGAAGATCATGGTGCTACTTTAAAGCACAAGTGTGGTAAAAGGATAGTAACATTGTCCCTTCTCTCTTTTTCTCTCATTTTTTTATTTGGGCCTTTTCTCTTTTTTATGGCCTCTTTTTTTCGACCGGAGTCTCATACCGACTTGTGGGGGAATCATAGTCTCCATCATCCTTTCCTCACTTGGGACAATGCTCTAAAAATGAAGATCATCACACTTTTATTTTCTTACAACTCAACAATTACAACTCAATACTTAGAACAAAATATGACTCTATATGAATGCCTCCGGTGGTGTACCAGGATATGCAATGAATCAAGAGTGACATGTATGAGAGAATTATGAATGGTGGCTTTGCCACAAATACGATGTCAACTACATGATCATGCTAAGCAATATGACAATGATAGAGCGTGTCATAATAAACGGAACGGTGTAAAGTTGCATGGCAATATATCTCAGAATGGCTATGGAAATGCCATGATAGGTAGGTATGGTGGCTTTTTTGAGGAAGGTATATGGTGGGTGTATGATACCGGCGAAAAGTGCACGGTATTAGAGAGGCTAGCAATGGTGGAAGGGTGAGAAGAGTGCGTATCATCCATGGACTCAACATTAGTCATAAAGAACTCATATACTTATTGCAAAAATCTACAAGTTATCAAAGCAAAGTATTACACGCATGCTCGTAGGGGGATAGATTGGTAGGAAAAGACCATCGCTCGTCCCCGACCGCCACTCATAAGGAAGACAATCAATAAATAAATCATGCTCCGACTTCATCACATAACTGTTCACCATACGTGCATGCTACGGGAATCACAAACTTTAACACAAGTATTCCTCAAATTCACAACTACTCAACTAGCATGACTCTAATATCACCATCTTCATATCTCAAAACAATTATCAAGCATCAAACTTCTCATAGTATTCAACACACTCAAAAGAAAGTTTTACAAATCTTGAATACCAAGCATATTAGGATTGTTTAAGAAAATTACCATGCTATTTAAGACTCTCAAAATAATCTGAGAGATCAATAGTTTCTATATAAGTGAATCACTAGAGCAAAACTATATAGCTCAAAAGATATAAGTGAAGCACATAGAGTATTCTAACAAATTCCAAATCATGTATGGCTCTCTCAAAAGGTGTGCACAACAAGGATGATTGTGGTAAACTAAAAAACAAAGACTCAAACCATACAAGACGCTCCAAGCAAAACACATATCATGTGGTGAATAAAAATATAGCTCCAAGTAAAGTTACCGATGGAAGTAGACGAAAGAGGGGATGCGTTCCGGGGCATCCCCAAGCTTTGACTTTTTGGTGTCCTTAGATTTTCTTGGGGGTTCCATGGGCATACCCAAGCTTTGGCTCTTGCCACTCCTTGTTCCATAATCCATCAAAAGATTTCACCCAAAACTTGAAAACTTCACAACACAAAACTCAACAGAAATCTCGTGAGCTCCGTTAGCGAAAGAAAACAAAAGACCACTTCAAGGTACTGTATTGAACTCATTATTTATTTATATTGGTGTTAAACCTACTGTATTCCAACTTCTCTATGGATTATAAATTATTTTACAAGCCATATATTCATCAAAATAAGCAAACAACACACGAAAAACAGAATCTGTCAAAAACAGAACAGTCTGTAGTAATCTGTAACTAACGCAAACTTCTGGAACTGCAAAAAATCAGAAACAATAGGAAGACCTAGGAAATTTATTTATTGATCAGCATCAATTGAAATCACTATTTTATCATGTTCTGGTGATTTTTAACAATTATTTTCGTGAACAGAAAGTTTCTAGAAGTTACAGCAAGATCAAATAACTATCATCCAAGAAGATCCTATAGGTTTAACTTGGCACAAAAACTAATTAAAACATAAAAACACATCTAACCAGAGGCTAGAACAAAGATTTATTCCTAAACAGAAGCAAAAGAAAAAAACTAAAAATAAAATTGGGTTGCCTCCCAACAAGCGCTATCTTTTAACGCCCCTAGCTAGGCATAAAAGCAATGATAGATCTAGGTATTGCCATCTTTGGTAGGCAATCCATAAGTGGCTCTCATGATAGATTCATATGGTAATTTTATTTTATTCCTAGGGAAGTGTTCCATGCCTTTCCTTAAAGGAAATTGGAATCTAACATTCCCTTCTTTCATATCAATAATTGCACCAATCGTTCTAAGGAAAGGTCTACCAAGAATAATAGGACGTGAAGGATTGCAATCTATATCAAGAACAATAAAATCTACGGGCACATAATTCCCATTTGCAACAATATGAACATCATTAATTCTTCCCATAGGTTTCTTAATAGTGGAATCCGCAAGGTGCAAGTTTAGAGAGCAATCATCAAAATCACGGAAATCTAGCAAATCGCACAAAGTTTTGCGAATAGTGGAAACACTAGCACCCAAATCACATAAAGCATAAAATTAATGATCCTTAATCTTAATTTTAATAGTTGGTTCCCCTTCATCATAAAGTTTTCTAGGGATAGAAACTTCCAACTCAAGCTTTTCTTCATAAGATTGCATCAAGGCATCAATGATATGTTTAGTAAACGCTTTATTCTGACTATAAGCATGAGGAGAATTTAGCACGGATTGCAACAAGTAAATACAATATTTCAAAGAGCAACTTTCATAATTAAATTACTTGAAATCCAAAATAGTGGGTTTAGCAACATCTAGGGTTTTGATTTCTTCAATCCCACTTTTATCAATTTTAGCATCAAGATCTAAAAACTCCGAATTCTTGGAACGCCTTCTAGATAAAGGTGGATCATATTCAGTCTCATCATTATCAAGATTCATATTGCAAAACAAAGATTTAATAGGGGACACATCAATAACTTTTAGATCTTCATCTTATTTTCGTAGGAACTAGAAGAACACGCTTTAATCAAGGCATCTTTCGTAGCACGCATTCTAGCGGTTCTTTCTTTGCACTCATCAATGGAAATTCTCATGGCTTTGAGAGACTCATTCATATCATGCTTAGGAGAAATAGATCTAAGCTTTAAAGAATCAACATCAAGAGAAATTCTATCAACGTTCCTAGCCAATTCATCAACTTTAAGCAATTTCTCTTCAAGCAAAGCATTAAAATTCTTTTGTGAATTCATAAACTCTTTAACACTAGTCTCAAATTCAGAGGGCATCTTATTAAAATTTCCATAAGAGTTGTTGTAGGAATTTCCATAATTATTAGAGGGATTACTAGGATAAGGCCTAGGATTAAAGTTTCCTCTATACGCGTTGTTACAAAAATTATTCCTACCAAAAAAATTCACATCCATAGATTCATTTTTATTCTCAATCAAAGTGGACAAAGGCATATCATTAGGATCAGAAGAAACACTCTTAGTAGCAAATAATTTCATAAGTTCATCCATCTTTCCACTCAAAACATTGATTTCTTCTATCGCATGCACTTTTTTATTAGTAGATCTTTCAGTGTGCCATGGAGAATAATTAACCATAATATTATCTAGGAGTTTAGTAGCTTCTCCTAAAGTGATTTCCATAAAAGTGCCTCCTGCGGCTGAATCTAAAAGATTTCTAGAAGCAAAATTAAATCCGGCATAAAAGTTTTGTATAATCATCCACAAATTCAAACCATGAGTAGGGAAATTACGTATCATTAATTTCATCCTCTCCCAAGCTTGTGCAACATGTTCATGATCAAGTTGCTTAAAATTCATAATATTGTTTCTCAGAGAGATGATCTTAGCGGGAGGAAAATACTTAGAGATAAAAACATCTTTGCACTTGTTCCAAGAACCAATACTATTTTTAGGCAAAGACGAAAACCAAGCTTTAGCACAATCTCTAAGTGAAAAAGGAAATAGCTTCCATTTAACAATATCATTATCAACATCTTTCTTCTTTTGCATATCACAAAAATCAACGAAGCTATTTAGATGAGTAGCGGCATCTTCACTAGGAAGGCCGGCGAATTGATATTTCATGACAAGATTCAACAAAGCAGCATTGATTTCACAAGATTCAGTATTGGTAAGAGGAGCAATCGGAGTGCTAAGGAAATCATTATTGTTGGTATTGGTAAAGTCACATAATTTGGTATTATCTTGAGCCATCGTGACAAACAAGCAATCCAACACACGAGCAAACAAGAAGCAAGTGAGAAAGAAGCAAACGGAAAAGAGAGGGCGAATAAAATGGCAAGGGTGAAGTGGGGGAGAGGAAAACTAGAGGCAAATGGCAAATAATGTAATGCGGGAGATAAGGGATTGTGATGGGTACTTGGTATGTTGACTTCTGAGTAGACTCCCCGGCAACGGCGCCAGAAATTCTTCTTGCTACCTCTTGAGCACTGTTTTGGATTTCCTTGAAGAGGAAAGGATGATGCAACAAAGTAGCGTAAGTATTTCCTTCAGTTTTTGAGTACCAAGGTATCAATCCAGTAGGAGGCTACGCGCTAGTCCCTCGTACCTGCACAAAGCAAATAACTCCTCGCAACCAACGCGATAAGGGGTTGTCAATCCCTTCACGGTCACTTACGAGAGTGAGATGTGATAGAGATGATAGATAATATTTTTGTGATAAAGATGCAAAGTAAAATAAAAGAAAAGTAAAAAGCAAAGGCAGTAAATAAAGTGATGGAAGATTAATATGATGGAGATAGACCCGGGGGCCATAGATTTCACTAGTGGCTTCTCTCAAGAGCATAAGTATTTTACGGTGGGTGAACGAATTAATGTTGAGCAATTGAAATAATTGAGCATAGTTATGAGAGTATCTAGGTATGATCATGTATATAGGCATCACATCCGAGACAAGTAGACCGACTCCTGCCTGCATCTACTACTATTACTCCACTCATCGACCGCTATCCAGCATGCATCTAGAGTATTAAGTTCAAGAAAACAGAGTAACGCCTTAAGAAAGATGACATGATGTAGAGGGATAAATTCATGCAATATGATAAAACCCCATCTTGTTATCCTCGATGGCAACAATACAATACATGCCTTGCTCCCCTTGCTGTCACTGGGAAAGGACACCGCAAGATTGAACCCAAAGCTAAGCACTTCTCCCATTGCAAGAAAGATCAATCTAGTAGGCCAAACCAAACTGATAATTCGAAGAGACTTGCAAAGATAACCAATCATACATAAAAGAATTCAGAGAAGATTCAAATATTGTTCATAGATAATCTTGATCATAAACCCACAATTCATCAATCTCAACAAACACACCGCAAAAAGAAGATTACATCGAATAGATCTCCACGAGTGAGGGGGAGAACATCGTATTGAGATCCAAAAAGAGAGAAGAAGCCATCTAGCTACTAACTATGGACCCGAAGGTCTGAGGTAAACTACTCACACTTCATTAGAGAGGCTATGGTGTTGATGTAGAAGTCCTCCGTGATCGATGCCCCCTCCAGCGGAGCTCCGGAACAGGCCCCAAGATGGTATCTCGTGGGTATAGAAGATTGCGGCGGTGGAATTAGGTTTTTGGCTCCGTATCTGATCGTTTGGGGGTACGTAGGTATATATAGGAGGAAGGAGTATGTCGGTGGAGCAATAGGGGGCCCACGAGGGTGGAGGGCGCACCCTGGGGGGTGGGTGCGCCCCCTACCTCGTGGCCTCCTCCCTTGTTTCTTGACATATGGTCCAAGTCTCCTGGATCATGTTCGATGAGAAACTCACGTTCCCGAAGGTTTCATTCCGCTTGGACTCCATTTGATATTCCGTTTCTTTGAAACTCTGAAATAGGCAAAAAAACAGCAATTCTGGGCTGGGCCTGCGGTTAATAGGTTAGTCCCAAAAATAATATAAAAGTGGATAATAAAGCCCAATAATGTCCAAATCAGTAGATAATATAGCATGGAGCAATCAAAAATTATAGATACGTTGGAGACGTATCATAGCATCACAGGGGTCGAACTCGGCGCCGTTCATCTGGTACACGCGGCATCTCAGATCTGGACACATGGTGTCATACATAGTCAAGGTCCATGCATAATAATGTTGTGCTCAAATATGGTGGTCAGTAATACTATGCAGCAAATAGTACTACTCCGGTATAGAGGAAGTAAAATAACGGGCTTATTATATATAGCCACTGTTGGCTACATGGATGAGATAGTAAGACATGGAAAAACAAAAATGGTGGCAGCTAGTGGGTTCAAGTCTTCAAGGGCCTAGCTAGCTATACGCGTCCTCCAAGGTAAAAAGTACTCCTACTAGTACGTAAGTAGAGTACTAGTACAACAATGAAAGAGAAGGCGAGAGGGTTAAAAAATGGAATACCTGGGTAGATGGTGACGGTCCTTTCGTGGTGGATTGTGTGGCCATGTTGCACGTCAGTGTTACCATGGGTAACGACTGCTAAGATAGTTGATCCCAATATGCCAAAGTCAGCTACAAGGTTCCAGGTTAGACCGAATCGGATGCAAATGCACATCCAGGATCGACGATCTTATTTTGATCGCGGGATGACTGGTCCCTGCAAAATAATGGAGTACCGTTAGGGATGCAAATGATGGTTTGTGCATTTCGTTTGTAATCTCCCGTACCGTAGGATGGCAACCAGATGAAACAAGTCCCCTGGCTTGTCACCGCGAAGATGCGGCCTAGATGGCGCACGACGTCTTCAAACGTGTAGGGGTCCAAATCTGCTGCCGCCAACATGCGCCAGCCTCTGCCGTTACTGCCTCTTGCATTGATGACAATCCTTATGTCGAACACCCCGATGAGATAGTAATCGTCGTAGCCGTGTCGCTTTGTCGGCGGGTCCGCAACTGCTATCTTCTTCAATCTCATGTAGGCATCATCATACGTATTCAAGCCCAGCCAGTCCGGAAGGCCGATCCCAATGGTGGAGAGGGGGTCTACTGGAACGGCCGCACTGCTGTGGATGTTGTGCAAAATGATGGTGGTATCCGGCCGGAGGTATGCAAGCCAATCTTCATTGGCACCGACCCAGACCTATATATAAGACAGTGGGCAGCGGAGAAATTACGGGATGGAAGTGGAATAACTAAGTACTACATGATCAAACTCCATTACTGACCTGCTCATCGGACAAAATCCGACTACCTCTCAACGTCGGCAACTCTAGCGGAGTCAACGTGCAACCATGGCCAGGGAGCGGTGGACTATTCGAAGGATTGTCCCATAGAAGAACCTTCTCCTTGAGGACGCATGGAAGACCAACAAGCATGGGCTTTTCCCAAGCCATTTTAAGCACCGTCTTGAAATAGTTGGTGCACCGAGTCTTGCGGCGGTGAGGACGTCGGAGCGGCGTGCGATTTCTCCTAGAGAATCATCGTCCAAGGTCTCCCAGCCCCAACAAGGAGGAGAACCACCTGGCGAATCCATGGGAGCAGCGACGAACTGCCTTCTCTTCGTGGGGAGGGGAACTGGCGAGGAGGAGATAAGAGCTTAGTAACCACAGGGCGTCGTCCCTTCCAACTGTAGATCGTTCCTTCCAACTGTAGCGAAGGGGTGAGGATATTATTTACTACTAGTACTAGCATTATGGGACGTTATGGGATTGCATTATACTGTAAATAATAGCACTAGTAAGAAATTTTTGGCACTAGCTAGTAGTTTTTAGCATGGATTAAGAAATTTTGGGTATGTTTTTGCTATTTTTTGTACACGCCAACTAGTGTCAAAAAACGTCTTACATTATGTGACGGAGGAGTACGTACTCGTACTGTAGCAGTACTAGTACTACTTTCTCAACAAGTAAGTTGAGGGTACTAATAGTGCTATGTACTGTACTTCTAGTATAGTGCACCAGTTTTGAACTCTTGAATCTCAGGGCCAAGGAGCTACAGTTGGAAGTGGAGGGTACTACTGTTCTCTAGAACCATCGCTGTACCATCAATGCAGGGAAAGTACACCTGCGTAGTGGCCTAGTGGGTACTCTCGGTGCTCTATTCAGCCGCTCCTCTCATGTAGTTGGCCTACTCAGCCGCTCCTCTCATGCACACACTAGCAGCCTATTTATCAGCGATGGTTACTGTGGGGCCAGAACATTTGAGTTATTTGATATAGCCAGACTAGGCTTTTCTCTTCCATTTGTGGAGGTGTAATGGATCTCGTCAAACTTTGTTAGTAGTTCCTTCTTTATGAATGTGATGAAGCAAAGCTTTTGCCTCCGTTTCAAAAAAACACGTCAAGACGAATTTCTTTTATAGTAGAGCCGATAATGAGTGAAGTCCATGCATGCAACGCCACAAGCTACAGAGTAGTAGTCGAGCACTTTACGTACCGAGCCATATTGCACAGTTCCCAATGCCCCGCCAGGCTTTTCCGGCTCCTCGGGCTTAATTGGGAAGCGCTAGTTTAAGTATGCTACTAGATGATGAGGAAGCTGCAAGCGAGGTGCGGCTAGGGCGAGCAGGCAAGCCAAGAGATGCTGGGAAGGAAAACCCGTTCACGTGGCTAGGCTATCCAGTGCACCTAGATTGTGGTGCCGCACGTCCGTTTGACTTCAAAACTCAAACTACCCGTGTAAAATATTGGCTCGCAGAGAAGTTACTATTTAAAGAAAGGCCGCCGTGCGTTCGGCCGGGATCGAACCCACAAAACGAGGTATACACTCCCACGACCACTAGTAGTACTCGTTGGAGTACAACGCAACCTAGAATCGCCTTTTGTAGCAAGTAGTACATTGTTCCTTACAAGAAACCCCTAATAATACAAGAAACCACTAACAATGCCAAGAAACTACTACCACTTGCATACGTGGCAGACTTAAGATAAGACTACCTTATCAACCATTGTACATGCTCTTACCAACCAGCCCTACCAAGAAACGACTACTCTACAAAGTGCCATTATAGGCACGTTTCAACCCATGGCCCTGTTTGGATACATTTGTTGTCAATCTAACCCTGCCATACAAACACCACTTTGGTTAGAGTTAGTTCAGGGTTAGAATCTAACCTCTGACTTAGAGTATCCAAACAGGGCCCGTGTCACCCATTAAGTCAACGCCTTCTATTCGACTGGGCGTTATGACTTGTGGGACCTACATGTCAGTCTGCACAAAAATCCCCGAGTGACCTCCTACCTCTGACCCGTCCACCTAGTCATCCTCGGCCATGGGACACAGCTACCGCCGCCGGCAGAAGGCGAGGTCAAAACCACCAGCGGTGCGGAGCCCATCTTACGGCAGCCCGGATGCCAGCTCCGTCCGGCGCTCGCGGCTGCTAGCTAGCCGAGATAGCTCCGTCCAGCTGCTTGTCTGCACGGTTTGCTAGCTATATTGGCATGGTGGCGCGGCTGCTTGCTCGCACGCGCCGCACTGAGGCCAGCCATCTGGCTCGAGCGAAGGCCAGCGTGGCAGCTTGCTCGCTCGTGAGTCACGCTCGGGCCAGCCTGCCAACCCGTGCGGAGGCCAGCGCGGCGTCCGCCCCGTCCGGTGGAGCGGCGGATACCTCGCTCATCACCGGCGCCACCGACGAACACGCATCAGCACTGTTTGAAGTAATGTTCAGGAAAAATAATGATTTGAGGGGGAATAACAGGATAGAAGGTTAGATGTGGGTCCCTCATGTCAACGGTCAAACAAATGTGTTGGCTTAAGCTGCCTCGTCAGCACGGACGTGTGGGCCAACCCTGTCATAAATGGGTTTAAACTAACCTAATCGGTAGGTTGTAGTTTTTCGCGTGGATTAAGAAATTTTGGGTACGTTTTTGTTATTTTTTGTACAATAGATTCTTCCTAGGGCTGGTTGAAAGTGGTAGTTTTTTGTTAAATATTCTACATATTGTATGTAGGAGTGAAAGTTAAGCTTTGGAACCCAATAAGCAAGGCTAGTTACATAGTGCATATGTGTACATGATTGAAAGTAAATAGCAACCATGCTTGACTAATATCTTGATGGAAAACTCGAAACTATGGAATACTAGGGAATTTTTTTAGCATGGTTGGAAATACTAGTAATGTTATGTGCGTTCCAACGAATCACAATTAGAATAATACTTATTCACAAACTTGATACAAAACACTCTAATTTTGATATACATATATCACTAGAGATATATTAAGTTTCAATTAGAATATATTCCTTGGGCTGTTTTGATGAGGTCAGGTAGGGATGTGGTTGGTTTTAAGATACTAATTATGGTTTTTTTGCAAATTGGTAGACAAGTGGGATGTTTGTGAGAAACGGCAACAACTTACCTCACAGTCGTTAGATGTAGATCTAATGGTCACAAATGACGAATGGCAGAGACACCATCATCACCAACTTAGTCTTCCGTAGGAGTACTAGAAAGATCTGTGCATTGCACGAAACATCAAGATGCATTTTTTTATAAAAACACTTGTTGTGATTGACCCATGCGGGAGTAATCCCATGTCTAAAAACTAATGATATCTCGAGAAATAGGAGATAAGGTGAGGAGGAGTGGGGCATGATGGTGATCGGTGGTCGGACTGAGCGGAGGCATGGGGATTGATGACGCCGGCAGCGGCCACCAGACCAGTTTGTTCCAGAGGCTTCCTTTCTTAATTGCTCAACAATGAGGTTGTTGGAGATACGGATGAACGAGGGAAGGCCTTGTCTGCAAATGTGGAGAGGGGTGCGGGTATCTTTTACTTTAATTTCCATCAATCAGATATATATCGGATGGTCTATATTTCAAGATGGCACGCGTACCATCATCACCAACTCAGTTTTTTATAAGAGAAAAAATATAAGTATGGAGATACAAACATATTATCGATACTTGTTTCCGTAAACTAGCATGTACATTCTATTCAACGCCTCCGCATGTGAGGCCTTAGCATAATGACTTCTTGATTGTGTAAAACAAAGGTTTTCCCGTCGCTAATAAGGAGGGGGTGACGGCGGCGTGCTTTTTGGCTTGCTCTAGTCCTAGTAGTCATACTAGGTGGTCTAAGCACGTGTAGATTTATTCTTTTTCACGTCTCGTGTTTGCCGTACTGCGACGAGACGGTAAGTTATTCACGGGGAAACCCTTGTTGAGCGTGTTTGCGAGAGAGAGAGAGACAGTGTGCGTGTGTGATATGTCTAGAGACTGAGGCAATGATAACAAATTCTTTGTGTCTATGTGTGTGGAGGATAGAGAGAGACATGTACATGGGGCTTTGTGTTATGTAATGTGGAGACACATATACATAATTAGAGAGTGAGTGTGCGAGATACACATGCGGGCATGGGGGGAGATGAGGATCCAGATTAATGGGTGTTTGTGCGTGTCTGTGTGTGTTTGTGCGCGCATTTGTGTGTGAGAGGGAGTGTGTGTATGTGGAGTAGAGAGACCACTAATGATGTAAACCTAGTATAAGGGAAGGGGGAATGGTGTGACATGTGTAGTAGCGGGATAGCATGGGTGCGGGCGGGGGGAGCAGACTATTTGGAAGAGACATCGATTGTGTGTGGGAGAGGGGTGTGAGAGCGAGTGAGAGTGAGAGAGAGAGAGAGAGAGAGAGAGCTAGCGACGGAGAGAGAGAGAGAAAGAGAGCGAGAGAGAGGAAGAGAGGGGGCGTTTGTGTCCATAAATGGCGTATAGATAGGGAGACAATGTTGATGTTGTTTGAAATTGGCCTATGTACGGAGATGCAAGGGAAGCGAGTCATCGTGTGTGTGATAGGGAATTCATGAGAGATCTATAATAGATGGTGCAGAGAACAATGTGCGAGATCGAGGACGATGATACATTAGGGAGCTATGGAAAGAGTCACGACAAATATGTATACAGGGAGGAGCTGTGGCGGATCCGCATGTGGGAGAGATAGAAAGAGGAGAGCGGTGCACAAGGAGACAAAGTGTGCTTGTTTTGCAGTGGGGGTGGTGTGTGAGGTGAGTGCGCGAGAACCACATAACTAGGGAGATAGACGTTTGGGGGCGACATTTTGTGTGTATGGGAAAGATACACTCTACATAGTACGTGTGCTTGGGAATGAGAGATGCCGGGAGACCTAGCTAGAGAGTGGGGGAAGAGATGTGTGCATGCCCAAGAGATAAAGTGATAGAGACCTATATTGGGGTTCGGACTTTAGAAGAGAGAGGGGTGTTAATGTGCTCGTGTGTTGGTGTTTG